>NC_137046.1:30072011-30174511 GCF_032717465.1 Coenobita brevimanus
AGATCCACAGACTGACATATTTAAACAATTTTTGTACATTATCCATGTGATTTAACTGAATACTGGACGTTCATTCAATGTTGTAGGTAATAAATTACAGACTGACATGGTGAAACCATTTTTGTACATTACCCATATGATTTACCTGAATATTGGATGTTCACTCAATGTTGTAGGTAATACAGTAATATACATGCTAATATCTCACATATAATGAGAAAGTCACTGTTCCTAGCACATAGGCCAAACCAGGAAGCATCATGACGGCATCAAGTCATCTTAGCGTTTTAATCTCTGGCACTGCAAAATAACCTGCAAATGATAATTTCATTCTGCATTTTATATCTACTTACAAGAAAAGATTTCTCCATTCTACAGGAAATGTGATGCTATGATTTTTAATGAAACTGTGAAAATACTGGCACAATGTAATTCAAATTTCACAATTCACTAAAGATAATGACAGTGCTCCCTCAACTCTCATGTATTTTTGGCTCACAAATTCATATTACAGTATGGTACGGGTGAATTGTGATCATCACTAATCTAACACATTGTCTCTTAATTCTCACATAATTAAAAAAATAATCTTAAGCAAAAAAGTATATTCACCATTAAGGTGACACTGCCATGGGAAAAGATGACTGATAATGTAAAGTTGATAAAAAATTTACAGAAATAATTTTAACATTCACATTTGCTCCTGGCACTCACAAGGCATTTTCCCTACCAGGGTGTTGGAACTTCACTGTCAAAGGAACATAAAGTGGCCAAAACACCTCTTCGATGGATATCAATTTGCTCTCTCACTTGCCTGCTCGCTCACTCACTCACTCATGTGCGCGTGTGAACACACACACACACACACACACACACACACACACACACACACAGATTAATAAATCTAAGCAAATTAAAACACCTCTTCGATGGATATCAATATGCTCTCTCACTTGCCTGCTCGCTCACTCACTCACTCATGTGCGCGTGTGAACACACACACACACACACACACACACACACACACACACACACACACACACACACACACTGATTAATAAATCTAAGCAAATTCCTGAGAGTGTTTGCAAAACTTTATGTACCCTACCATTAACTTTTCAATTTGTGCTCTGTCAGGAGAACAAAAGTGGCTTAGAGTTTAATCACCCTGGATGCATGATGTTACATGCAGAAGGATTATTCTCCATCCTGGGTTGGACATCATGCATGGTTGGACTGGTCCCAATACAGTGGATGTTTCTACTACTGTACTGATCTTTTGTATGTCTTACGTCCTCAAGGCAGGATTTAATCCCCAAGCTAGGCAACTATGCCCATATGGCCCCCGCTAGGTTACAGGAGTATGCTACCACTCCAGGCACGGTGGCCTGTGTAAGTCTTGAACTCACGACCTCCCTGCCACAGGCTCGGCGCTCTACCTCTGCGCCCCCCTCCTCAAGGCAGGAGAAATGCTGAGATCCTAGAGGTCAATTGCATTCCTAAAAGGGTACCATTAAAGGACGACAGGTGGGAGTTAGGATTTGCTATGTTGGCCCTATTCCCCCCCCCAAGGTCACCTTAGGGCACACAGTCTACCCAGTTAGCTCTTATACCCTTCCTCTTCTGCAATGTTAAAAGTTACCTATTTGGACACGGCAATGTTACCTCTTGGTACAAGGTCTACTGCTTGATGTGTTGTGGGTTTCACTCATCCCACTTAGAGGGAAGGGCCTGCACCAATCTGTCCAGCTGCTACCTATGTGTGGATGATCAGAGTTCTTTCTAAACTGTGCCCGATTTATGGAAAGGCTACCTTGATCCACACAGTTGCTCAGGAGGGAAGGCCTAAATACAGTACTGGAAGTTAATGTACAGCTTTGGTCTCTTAACACGCCTATCTACCCTGTGTCCTTGGCTTCAACGATCCCCACCAAACAATCGCAGACATCATCGGTTCCTGTTTGCCCACTACTGATGACCTGTGTGCCCACATTCAATCACTACTCCCACCTTCTCCATAATGGTGACACTGACTTGCAGCCAGACACCCAGACCTTGAAAGTGACCAATGCCCCAACCTCTCATTTGTCCTTTGTGCTCCATGTTCCCTGGAGACCATCTTTGAGACGGTGCCCCCCTCCAGCTCGGGTTATCTTACATGATGTGTAGCTGGATCAGGCTACTGCTCCTAATGCTATGTTGGACTGCAAACCACCCTCATCATGCCCAGAGTCCCATTAGATGCCATCTCAGACTCAGTCCCCCTCGTCTGTCCCAACCCTGCCTGATATTGATCCAGTCTCTGACATATTGGTGGCCCTTCTGCTTCAGGTGATCAATGTTTATTTGTTGGGAATCTCCATCCCTGGTATCTTTGGCCATTATGGCTGCAGTTGCAGGATGGCCTACACACCATCTGAATGTCTTCCCCTTCATTTCATTAACTATTTATACCGGCTTGCTTATTCTACCTAATTTTTTGCATTGTACATCACAAAAGCATATTTACCCAGCTATGGTAATCTGAGGACACTCAACAATGGACTGTTGCTGGTATGCCATTGTGATGATTAGTTCATCGGCTCATCAACAGTAAGAAACTGCAGTTCTGCTACCTTGCCCTTAACCCTCACAACAACGACAACTAAAACAAAAGTGGCCTCAGAAGACATCAAGCTGGATAAAACTCAGTTGTCAGCTACTAAATCTGGTTGTGTGTGTAGTTTCATTAAAAAAAAAAAAAAAAAAAAAAAAAAAAAAAAAAAAAGTTTGTCAAGGTTTGGAGTTTTGTTTTTTCATTCATTCATTGCCAGACGCCATGTATCCCAATCGGGGTGGCCAAGGGCTTAGAGTTAATTGTTTTACAGGGAGGGGCACTAATCCTCCACCGACCCCACTTGACACGTAGGGATGCCAACAGCATCTGGTGTTCCCAGGCGGTCACCCATCCAAGTACTAACCAGACCCAACGTTGCTTAACTTCGCTGATCGGACGGGAAGCAGTGTACTCAACGTGGCATGGCCGAGTTTTGTTACAATTGTATAAACCATTCATAAATAAACAAAAATCAATAGTATTTAGAGTTGATGGTGATGATGCTAGAAATCTGAGAGAAGGACAAAAAAGAATTTGTATTTTTGTACCTGGAAAAACTGTTACAGCAGAAGTTCGATTATCCGGCATGTACAGGACCGGGCCACTGCTGAATACAGTAACCGGATTTGTTGAATAATAAAAAAACCTACCCACTCAGTACCTTATATGTAATAGTGAACACTGCCTGCCATCACTACTTATATTATTACAAATATGATTGGACAGAGTACTGTATACTGTATGATACTGTACAATACTGTAATCAATAAAGTACAATACTGTGCCTGAATCTGAAAAATATAGAAATTAGTGAACATATACAAGTATAATGACACAGTAGACCTACAAGTCACAGATCACACTTCCTGGACTGCCGAGACGATTCAGAATATCTGCCAAGCAGTCAAAGGCTTTTGTAAACAAGACTATTTCTCAAAACTGCTGAAATATCGGATCTACTAAATAATTAGCTGCCGAATGATTGGACTTTTGCTGTATACGAATATGAATGGTGGTAATGTATATGGCAATTTTATACCATAGATCAACTTTTATTCCACAATGCAGCATATATTTGATTAAAGCCAATAACTATGAGCTATTTGGAGAAAAAAAAGTTCACTTTTAATCACTTGGTACCAGTTAATTATTTTCCCATGTCATGCTACTCACATCTCACAAGACTGCATCTGGAGAAGATTTTTTGGAAACTGTTACATGTGACATATAAAAAGCATTAATACCTAGCATGGAGAGCTCCCATTAGGTGACCATGGCCAAAGCATGCAAGCATGTTGGAGCCTTTATAAATGAAACAAAATACAGTATTATTCAATTAAAAATGATCCTAGCAAAGAAAAAATTATACCTACTTATCAATTATAAAAATCAACACAAATAATCTAAGTTAAACAGCACATGAACAGCAGGCTGTAATCATGCCATCAATAAAAAGTAGATTCAGTTGTCTACTACTCACAAAGTACCAGAAACAGAAAGGAGTATGAGCTGAATTAACTATACTAAGTTTGGTTCTTTGATGGCTGTTTGTGGGGGCAATTACAAGTACAGCATTCCTAACCCATTCCAGTGTTTATTGTATTGTACTAACTTCTCAACAATTTCTCCATCACTTCCACTCATAATTTTGCAACTGAAATTTTCTGATGTAGTAAGTACAGTACACTAGTACTTCTAAGTTAACCACCTTTTTTTGCTCTCCCACAAACAGAGGAAAAGCAACTTGAAACCTTCAAATCAAGATGCAGTTTACCTTGTTCCTATGCCTGCATACACATTTTATAGTATCCAGTCCACTATTCTTTCTAAAATACAAACAGTTTCCAACAAATCCCTATCCTATCCCTCCTTGAAATTCTCACGACTTATCTTTACTTTCATCACATCCACATTCACTTCCTCTTTATCATAATCCTTATTTTTCACTCTCCTTCTGTCTACTCCTCTCTCCATCTCCTGTGTCAACGTAATTCACAACTTCATTTGAATTTTGTCCTTTATGTCCATACTTACATTCTGTCCATCTTTCTGTAGCATATTTGTTACTTCCAGAATAAAAGAATCTTTTCCCTCAACCTTGTACAGTGCTAATCCTAGTTTTACAATCAGGTACTGCACTTCTATTTTCTTTACAGTCCATTGCTGTTAATCTCAACTTCCTCTGCAATAACTTATTGCTGTTAATCTGTTCAGTAATGTATATACTGTGTCACATTAGAGTCGAAACTGTATTTTAATGCTATCTATCTATCATCCAATCCATTTTTGCCACATCAGAAGCACAGACACCTGTGGTGATGCTACTCAGTCCCGACAGTTAGAGCAACGGTAACCAGTGAAGCTTATACCTGAGTGACAGTACATGAGCAGTAAACCTCAACACATTTGTAAACACTTATGGATTCCATCTGGTTGGAGAGCCCTGAACCATTAGACTACCAGGCATCAACTGGTTATATGATTACCACTCATCATAGTAAATGGTTTTCTGGGTTACAGGATATCACTTGGCTTTTCACTCTGTGTACAGTCATGTGATGGAAACAGTACATCAAGTGGATGATGAAATTAATGCAACATCCCGAATCTGAAGCAGATAAGGAAGTGACACACAAGTGATTACTAATATGCAGGATTATCATTAGCAGTTCCATCAGATATACAAAGATGGGCTTTACCCATCATCCTAACCCGGTTTCTCACGCAAACATAACAATGAGAGAGGTAGAGAATGGTTGTCTGATCTCCTCTGGGACATGTAACCCAAATTATTTATGAGAAACAGGAGTCGTTGAAGTCCAATTACATATTCCTGGCTTCCACCAAGGTAAATAAAGAACTGTTTTCAAGCACTGGGCAGAATCCAGTACAGTACTGTAATGCACTACTATTCCTCCCGTGCTTCCCTGTCTCTAATCATTTTCTTCTTTTCCCCTTTACAATATTTAAATTTTCCCCCAAATCTATAGCTACATTAAGTACACAATGGCAGATGTCACTCAGCAAAGAAGTCTAATTGTACCATTGTCCGCACCAAGGAGAAGAATGCGATTAAGTGGCAGGACGGCCATAGTGGTGAGGACTCCTCTGAAGGTGTCTGAACGGAGGCGTGTGGATGAGAAGGAAGCAGTGGAGGAGACAGAGGTATGGACCCCCACTCGATTGGCAGTGGTGCCTGTCAGCAGTTCATCACCATATAAACTCATTAAGTGCACAGGTTCTGTTGGACCTCTGGGGAGGGGGAAGATAGGACCTTGTTTACTACTCAGAAAAATAATAAAAAGGACTATATGCATTATATGAGGGCAAGCACATTCTACTAGCACCTACCTCGTCATGGTGTGAATCATCATCTCCAATGCCTTGCTCCCTCCTAGAAACCCTTAACAGGGGATGGACATGACTGAACCACCTCCAGGTTACTTTATTTTCATATGCCTCTCTCACTCTCCCAAACACTCCTCTTTTTTCTCCTTCCCTCTTAGTGAAATACTGCTCCACTCTCTTCTTTCATGCCACACAAAGTTTGCTTCTACCACCATTATCCTCAATCTCACTTTCAAGACTCTTTGGAACCCTATCTATGTGCATTCTTTGTATATGTTCAAACCATCTCAGTGTATTCATGTTTATCAGTGAATCCACATCTCACTCCAATTACCCTTTCTTCCTGTCCAATTACTCCTAAATCTGTCTTACTTACACCATCCTTGCATCCCTGAATGTGAGACCTGGGGGGCTAAGCTTACGAAGGAAGAGTTAAGAAATTGAACGGGACTGCAGTGTACTGAAGTTGTGATGAGGAACGGTAGATTGAGATGGTTTGGGCACGTGGAGAGGATGGGGGATGACAACTGCATGCAGAAAGTGAGAACTGTTGATAATAGGGGTAAGGTTGCAGAGGTAGATCGAAAAGACCTGGGACGAGGACACTGAGTGTGACCTCAGGGATAAGGGACTGAACAGGAGGCTGCCAGAGATTGAGCAGCATGGAGAGCAGCCATTAGGCGACCAAGGTCAATGCATGCCAGTATGTTGGAGCCTTTATAAATGAAACTAAACGAATGATCTGTTCCACTAATCCCTGCAACTGTTCTGAGAAGACAATCTCAAGAGCTTGTACTCTAGGAAGTTCTGTCAATCACTGCCCAAGTTTCACTCCAGTATGAGAATGTTGGCAATAAAATGTAACCTTCATACCAACTCTCCAACCCTTCAAAATATGACTCAGTGGTCCAATTAGTCTTATCTTCTGAACAGATCTCTACTTATCCTCACATTCATTTTCGCCGTATTTACAATATTGCTCCTAGATGTTTAAAACTGTCAACTTCCTCAGGCATTTCCCCTCCTAGCTGTACCCAGTAAGTCACTGCTTCCTGTCTCTATCCCATACTGCCTGCTAAAATCTACTGTCATACAGTATTTGATTACTCGGCACCAGCCCAGTCCCACAGATACTTTTGGACTTGTACAGTCACTACTCGTTTTACGATGGGGTTATGTCAGGTCATACCTTAACGTGTAACGATTTAATTGTAAATTGGGAGATTGAAACACATTATAAAAGGGGGGTTACGTCAACTCAACTTCCCAAAGTCACCTGCCCAAGACTGAAACAAAAATGACAATCCACCTTAATTACTTCCTGTGTCGGTCCAAGTTGTCTCCAAGACCAAAACAAACACTATCACACCAATACAGGCAACTTTACTCACATACAGTAAATCATTGCAACAACACAACAAACACATCTGTGCAATGGTGGCCTGGTGCTACACGATGTAAAGGCCTACAGTAGCACGATGCTTGTCTGAGAGGTGACAATAGCTGGGGGGCACACATGAACGAGTGGAAAAGACAGGGCTTTGAAGGGGTGGTGGGACCGGAACTGAACCAAAACAATGCTCTGCACGCTGGGGCCGCCATCTTGCCTGAGACAAGTGACAGTCACTCTGCGTGTGTCTGGTGCTTTGAACGAAATTTTCTGATGACAATATCGTTATAGAGGGAAATTTATCGTAAATCGGATTTTGGGGTGGAACTTTTCTATTATCGTTGTAGCGAATTACTGTATACCGAATCAACGTAAAGCAGTAGTGACTGTACTATAGTACGATTGCAAGTAAAAAATGGCACATAAACAGCAGGAACTAAATTAAAGCAAGATAGTAGGCTCAACCAATGTTCAATATGTGAACAACTTGGCCAAGTTGATGTACTCAAATGTAGTCAGAATGGTATCCAAATCATGAGAGACAAAGGACTATATAATAGAAAATGAGCCTCATATAATTTGTCTAACAGAAACAAAATTAACCCCAAGAATATCAAATGACTCCTTAAATTTGGATGAGTACAATATTTGGCAAAGAGAAAGAAATTTGAAAAAAGAAGGAGTTATGATACTAACAGTGAAAAGACTCCAAGTAATAGAGATAGGAACAGACATACCCTCACAAGTAGAATTAATTGCACTAGAAATTAGTACATCAGAAGGGATAATAATTGTGGCAAATTTATATATGCCACCTAAGACAAACACATGAGACAAGAGGTGAATCTGAAGACCTGGCAGAAAAAACAATTCAGGGCTTAAGCACCCTACTACACAGTGGAAGAAAAATCTGACAGAATTATACTAACGGGAGATTTTAACACAAATATAAGCTGGAATACTCTGGATATAAGACGCTATGAAAGTCGGCTGGATCCAAAAGCTCTTGCATCTTATACAGGAGGCTTTTCTAACACAACGTGTAAAGGAGAACACTAGAAAAGAGGACCAGAGGACCCCTGATTATTAGATCTCATAAATTACTAGGCAAGAAAATGAAATGGACAATTTAAGCTGTCACCCCCATTCAGCAAAAGGGACCATACAGTATTAGATTACAATCAGGATAGCATATGATTTACTGTAGTTAGAGTTAGAGGCTAAACTACAAAAAGGGCAACTATCATGACCTAAAGAAGTCTATCTATCTATTTATTGCCAGACACCTTAATCCATTATACGGAGTGGCCACAAACAAATCGCCTCCATGTCACCCTCTCCCCCACCATTTCACTGCCCTGCTCCCAATTCACACCCCTCTCCCTCATATTTTTTTTTTTTAATGCGAGGAAGAAGGAACCAAAGGCCATGAGCCCGCAGTAACAGTTCCCTCCAAGAGAAAAACAAAATACAATAGAGAGCCAAATTCAAGATCCGATCATTTTGAGATGCCTGGACACACTACGTTTGAAAGACTGGAGATCATAGGCAGAAGGAAATACAGACAGAGGGAGACAGTTCCAGAGCTGACCTGTTGCATAAATGAAAGACTAGGAGTAACGGCTAACTCTTGCATTAGAGAGTTGGACAGAAAAGGGATGAGAGTTTGCTGCCAGACGGGTGCTACGCGCCCGTCGTAGAGGTGGAGGAATGCAAGCAGACAGTTCAGAGGAGCAGTGACCATTAAAGTAGCGATAGAAAAGAGATAAAGATGCGACAGTGCGGCGAAGAGACAGAGGTTGAAGGGAGTCAGTAAGAGGAGGAGAGTTAATGAGACGAAAAGCCTTTGACTCCACCCTATTGAGAAGAGCTGTATGTGGGGAGCCTCCCCACACATGAGAGTTGTACTCCACACAGGGGCGGATAAAACCCCTGTATAGAGTCAACAATTGTGCAGGGGTAAAGAAAGAGCGGAGTCGGCTTAGCACACCCAATCTCTTGGAAGCAGATTTTACAAGAGATGTAATATGATCTTTCCAAGATAAGTCCCGAGTAAATGAAACCCCAAGCATGTTCAAGGATGATGCAGGATTAATCTGAATATTATTAAACATTAGTGGGTACACCTGTGGAAGATTTTGTCGGGTTGATAGGTGTAAGAACTGAGTCTTAGATGCATTAAAGACAACCATATTATTTTTACCCCAGTCAGAGATATGAGCCAAGTCAGACATTAGGTGTGCCATAGCCTCATCCCTTGTTTCTTGAAGTAACTGTTGAGATGGGCGTTGCGGGAACCGAATGGAAAGGTGAAGAGGTGGAGTCATCAGCGTATGAGTGGATAGGGTTAGATGTACAGCTTAGAAGATCATTGATGAATAAAAGGAAGAGAGTTGGTGATAGGACAGAGCCCTGAGGAACACCACTGTTGATAGATCTAGGAGAAGAACGATGGCCGTCTACGACAGCGGCTATAGAACGACCAGAAAGGAAGCTAGCGATGAAGGCACAGATAGAAGGATAGAAACCGTAGGAGGGCAGTTTGGAAATTAAAGATTTATGCCAGACTCGATCGAAAGCCTTTGAGATGTCAAGTGCAATGGCAAAGCTTTTGCCAAAGTCCCGAAAGGAGGATGACCAGGAGTCTGAAAGGTAGGTGAGAAGATCGCCAGTGGAGCGTCCCTGACGGAACCCATACTGACGATCGGAAAGAAGGTTGTGATAGGAAAGATGCCTTAAAATTTTTCTATTAAGAATTGACTCGAAAACTTTTGAAATACAGGACGTTAAAGCAATTGGATGAGAGTTGGAGGGTTGGGAGTGGTCACCCTTCTTTGGGACTGGCTGAATGAGAGCAAACTTCCAGCAAGAAGGAAAGGTACAAGTTGACAGACAAAGGCGAAATAGTTTGCCTAGGCAGGGTGTAAGCACAGAAGCACAGTTTTTGAGAACAACAGGAGGGACCCCATCAGGCCCATATGCCTTGTTAGTACTGAGGCCAGTAATGGCAGAAAATACATCAACTGAAGAAATTTTAATGTCAGCCATGAGGAAGTCAGAGGGGGGAAGTGATGGAGGAACAGCACCGGAATCGTCTAAGGTGGAATTGGAGGAGAAAGTCTGTGCGAAGAGATCTGCTTTATCAGTAGAAGAAATAGCTACAGAACCATCAGAGTAGAAAAGAGGAGGGAAGGATGATGAGGTAAAGTTGTTAGAAAGATTTCTGGCAAGGTGCCAGAAGGAGCGGGAAGAATTCGAGTTGGAGAGTTGAGAGCATTTAGTATGGATGAAATTATTTTTAGTAGAGCGAAGAACAGACTTAGCACGATTCCGGGCAGAAACATAAAGATTATGTGATTCAGGGGTGGGTTGGCTCCGGTACCTTTTGTAGGCCTTCTCCTTGTTGCGGACAGCATTAGAACAAGCGTGATTAAACCAAGGCTTTCTTGCGTTAGTCAAAGGATATGAGAAAGGAATGTATGCTTCCATGCACGAGAGAATAACCTCCGTAATGCGCACGGCACACTCAGATGGCTCACGGCCATGGAAGCAATAATCATTCCAGGGAAAATCAAAGAAGTACTGCCTGAGGGCCTCCCAGTCCGCGGCTCCAAAATGCCAGAGACGACGTTTCCCTGGAGGGTCTACAGGCCGTACTGGAGCGATAGGACAGGTTAAGGTAATAAGGTTGTGATCGGAGGAGCCCAACGGAGAGAAAAGATTAACAGAGTAAGCAGAAGGATTAGTTGTGAGGAAGAGGTCAAGTATGTTGGAGCTCTCTCCAAGGCGGTCAGGGATACGGGTAGGGTGCTGTACAAGCTGCTCTAGGTCATTAAGGATAGAAAAGATGTAGGCTTGTTCACCAGGTGGATCCGTGAAAGGAGAGGAGAGCCAAAGGTGGTGGTGAACATTGAAATCTCCAAGAATGGAGATTTCAGAGAAAGGAGAAATGGACAGAATGTGTTCCATCGTAGAAGTAAGATAGTCGAAGAATTTTTGATAGTCAGTAGAATTAGGGGATAAGTAAACAGCACAGATATATTTAGTCAGAGAATGACAGGAAAGCCGAAGCCAGAGAGTGGAGAATTCAGAAGAATCGAGTTCAGGAACACGAGAGCAAGACAAGTCGTTGCGTATGTATACACAACAGCCACCTTTGGCTTTGAAATGAGTACAGTATAAAGAAAGTAGGAGGATACAGAAAAGGGTTTGCTGTCAGTTGCCTCAGACAGCTGAGTCTCCGTTAGAAAAAGAAGGTGAGGTTTAGAGGAGGAGAGGTGGTGCTCAACAGAGCGAAAGTTAGATGAAAGGCCGCGAATGTTGCAGAAATGAAGAAGAAGAGAGTCAGACAGTGGTTCCAGGCACCTCGAGTCGTCACCGGGAGAGGGGCAGATGGCGGGGGGCATTTATGGTCCCCCCCCCTGGGGACTCCGAGGCTGGGTGAATTGACGCCATTTTGGTGAATTTTGAATAGGAAGTGTAGTGTGTACTGTGCATGTAGTTTGGTGAAGATAGATAGAGAAATTTGTACTGGAGAGCATGCTGGCCTACTCTCTGTGTAACTGAGACACTGAAAAAGTTCAGCAAAGGGGGATGGTCAGGAACTAGTCCTGAGGGCTGATGAAACGGGAGCTCCAGCACTCCCTGTCATCAGCTTTCCATCCACCTCGGGAGTACTGCCCTGCTCGACTGGTGCTACAGTCTACTCTCCACTCCATCCCTACATCTCATCCTTGGCCTTCCTCTCCCTCTCTCCCCCTACACCTCACTCACATACACTCTCCTCATTAGTCTCTCACTCTCCATCCTCTCCACATGGCCAAACCACCTCAGTGTGTTTCTCCTAATGCTTCCTATCACAACCACACCACAACACTCCTTCACATCCTCAATTGTCAGTCTGTCTCTCCATGTGACTCCACAGGCTCCTCTCAAATAACTCATTTCCACTGCTCTCACTCTTGACTTGTGTCCCTCCAACAACGTCTAAGCTTCGCTTCCATACGTCAAGAGTTGGAATCACAATACTGTCATGTAATAACATTTTCACTTCCATGCTCACTTCCCTGTTTCTTATGACTGCCTTCAAGGAACCAGCAACCTTTCTTCCTTGTTGTACCCTGTCAAGAACTTCACCCTCCAAACTTCCATCCTTACTTATCACACCACCCAAGTACTTAAACATACTCACATTTTCCATTTCCTACTCATCCAACCTCACTGTACATTCACTGACTTCACTTCTCTCAAAGACCATCACTTTACTCTTCCCTTTAATTCCATTTCTTACACACTCTCCCAAACTCATCCACAAGCCTTGGAGCTCCCCTTCGTCTTCACTTAACAACACAGTATCATCTGCAAACAACTGTGCAGGGAGTTTCCAAACACTACCCTCTCTCACCAGGGCCACTCCAACATCCACTGCCCTACCTTGTACCTCTTTTATAACCCCATCCATATACAGATTGAACAACCATGGAGACATGACACATCCCTGTTTCAACCCAACCTTCAAAGAGAAAAACTCACTCAGTTCACTAACCACATGCACTGCAGCCTTAGCACCCTCATACATACTCTTCACAGCATTCAACAACCTCCCATCTACTCCATATATTCTTAATACTTTCCACAATCCTTGTCTATCCACCCTGTCATATGCTTCCTCCAAATCCATGAAGGCCGCATACAACTTCTTTCCCTTCTCTAGAAACTTATCCACTAAAGATCTAAGAATGAATATCTGATCTACACAGCCTCTTCCCTTCCTAAAGTCTCCCTGTTCTTCTCCAAGTAATTCCTGTTATTTCCTAACTCTGTCAATAAGTATCCTACTGTATACTTTTCCTATTACACTAAGAAGACAAATGCCCCTATGATTACCACACACTTCTTTTCCCCCTTTCCCTTTGTCCAAGGGAATAATTATACCTGACTTCCAATCATCCAGGATATTAGCTTCCTCCCAGGCCAATCTGCACATCTTCCACATCCATTCTACTACTATCTCTTCCCCATGCTTCAACATTTCACCACACACTCCATCAATTCCTGGGGCTTTCCCCATTTTGACTTTCTTCAATGCTTCCACAACTTCCATCCTACTGATTCCTTCCTGTCTTCTCACCTCCCTCCTTTTCCCAGCCATTCCCCAGCCACTTAAATTCACATTACTTTCATTCTCTATGTTCAACAATTCATTAAAGTGTTCTCTCCATCTGTTCACTTTTTCTCCCTTCTCAACTAGTAATCTACCATTTTTAACTTTCACTCCCCTACTAACTTCATTGCCACCCTCTCTGGCTCTCTTTACCTCTTTCCAGAACATTTTCTTACATTCCCTCCATTTTACACTCAAATTCCTTCCAAATTCCTCACCCACTCTCTTCTAAGGATATCGATTGGCAAAAGAAACTAAGACGACAATATATAAATGGTATATATAAAAAATTCTGTGAATTTTTCAAAACACAAGTCCAGAATTATGTCTCTATACACAAAGAAACGGAAATGAGGATAAAGAATTGGTTTAACACTGATGATAAAAATGCAAAAGAGAGAAGAAATTTGCTGTGGATCATATGCATACGACATAAATGTGAGAGCGCATATAACAACTACAAATAGCAATAAATGATTATACAAGGATAAGGAGAGAGGCTCAAGGCAGTTTGAGGAAGACATTATAAATAAAAGCATTGATCAACCAAAGTTGTTTTACAGCTACATACGAAGCAAAATAAAAGTTAAAGATAAAATACAGTTCATCATGGATGAGGGGAAAATCTCTATCAATGAAGAAGATATCTGAAAGTACTAAACAAGAATTTCCAATCAGTTTTTACTACAGAAGGCAGAATTGCGAGAGATGAAAACGAACAAGCAAGCACACACATATTAACAAATATACGTGTAACAAAACAAGAGGTCCACGAAGAGTTGAGGAAATTAGACAAAGGAAAAGCTAAAGGCCCTGACAAGATTTCATGTTGGTTATTACAAGACTGTGCAAAAGAGCTAAGCAATCCATTATATTTAATATTCAGAGAATCCTTAAGACAATGTAAACTCCCTGATATCTATCTGGAAGGAAGTAAAACATTGTGCCCCTTTTCAAGAAAGCATACAGAGAAAAATCCACTTAACTACCAACTAGTATCACTGACCAGCGTCGTAAGCAAGATTTTAGAATAACTGATAGAATGAATTTGGGTAAATCACCTGGAGAAACACAATATGATAACAGAAAGATATTTCAGTTAAAGAAATGGAAAATCATGTGTTACTAACCTATTAAGCTACTATGATAGAGTTGCAGAAATAATACAGAAAAGAGATGCCCGGGTAGGCAGCATATACTGTATTTGGATTTCAAGATGGCATTTGACAGAGTACCATACAAGAGACTTCAATGGAAACTGGACCATCAAGGAGGAAACGAAGGTAATCTGTATGATTGGATGCAAGATTTTCTAA
The DNA here is from genome assembly GCF_032717465.1 of Coenobita brevimanus. Classification (NCBI taxonomy): domain Eukaryota; kingdom Metazoa; phylum Arthropoda; class Malacostraca; order Decapoda; family Coenobitidae; genus Coenobita; species Coenobita brevimanus. The sequence goes on from NC_137046.1 coordinate 30,086,825, forward strand.
GTAAAAGGGAAATGAGAACAGTGCTAAGGGGAAATTGCTCATCATGGAGAGAAGTGACAAGTGGAGTTCCACAGGGCTCAGTGTTGACACCAATTATGTTTTTAATATATATAAATGACACAGACAGCAACACTGGAAATGGAAGCTACCTAAACATGTTTGCTGATGATGCAAAAATACAAAGGGAAATTACAAAAAAAGACTTGCATAGAGCTACTAGAGAAATTAAATAAGCTCCATGAATGGGCAATGGATGGCAAATGGAATTCAACGTGGGCAAATGTCATGTACCAAAATTTGGTAAAAGTGAAAAAAGACCAGACTGGGACTATCAGTTAGGAAGTTCAACCCTAGACACATCAGAAAGGTAAAAGGATGTTGGAATGATTATCAGTAACAGACTATCATCAACTGACTGCATAAATGAAAAAGTAAAGAATATGTACACACTGTTTGCTAATATGAGGGTAGAATTCACATATATAAATGATGACAAACTGAGAAAGATAATAACATCATTCATCAAACCAATTCTGGAGTATGCATCAGTAGTCTGGAATCCACATTTCAAAAAACACATAAATAAGACTGAAAAGGTACAAAGGACCGCTACAAGATGGGCACCAAGCTCAAGGGACCTAAGCTATGAAGAAAGACTCGAAAAATTAACCCTACCAACACTACAGGAGAGAAGGAAAAGAGGAGGCATGATTATGTTATATAAATGCATCACAGAAAATGAGAAAATAGATGTAAATGAATATACAGCTACGGTATATAAGCTATAGGGAAGCATCAGCAAGAGGACATTGCAGAAAACTGCACAAAAAATGAAGTGATAAAGATGTAAGGAAATTCAGTTTCCCAAACAGAGCAACTGATCAGTGGGATGCACTTCCAAATGAAATAGTGTGCACAAAAAATACAGTATTCATAAACTTAAAGACATGTATGATAAAAATGGTTCAAAACACGGGACATTATGAGCCTGACTCATTCCTATAAAAGGTAAGAATACACACACACACACACACACACACACACACACACAGAGGGAGTCATCAGCAGTAGACGTCCGACATCGGCGCTCCGTACCAAACCAACACGGCCAGTGGCATTACCTAAATTAGTATCTTTGAATGAGTCAAGCTCTGTACCAGGTTAGACCAAATGATTTTTCATTATTAAAAGGAAAAAAAAAAATAATTAGTTTAACCCCTTAACCGCGGGGCGTCACTTTTGTGACGCTTGGGAGCAAGGGATCATACCGCAGGGCGTCGCTTTTGTGATTCTGTGTTATTTTGAATTCACCCGGGCTTCCAAGTGGGGGCTTGTATCATCTATCAGTACTGCCAATGTCCAACACTAGTCAGCACTCCTAATCTCATCTGTACTTCCATCCATTGTTGACAATTTAGCCATTTCTGCCCGTTCTTGACTCCCCTCCCTACCCCCCCTCCATTACCCTATCCTCTCGCCTGCCCGGCCGTGCTACGCTAAGTAAATCTTCCTGGAATTTTTCACTGATTTCATCCATTGAAATAAGCCCTATGTCCTATTCTTATACCAAATAATATATACAAGAAAGAAATAAGGTAAGTGAGAGTGCCATACACCTGGAATTGGCTAATTATCACCTGACAACACCTCACGTGCACTCGTTCGCCAATTTTCGCTGTTTTTTTCCCCTTGAAATATGCCGTATAATCTGTTTTCGTAATAAATATACATGTAAGGAGGGAAGGGAGAAGCCTAAGTGATATTTACATTCACCTGGAACTACCTAATTTATAATGTATTGTCTAGATTTCCTGCCAATCATTTCAGTGCTAGACATAGCTGTTTCAAGAGCTAACATTGGTAGCTCTGAATATCCCCTAAAGTAAGCCTCTACCCCGGCCCTCCGTTATCAGTTTACTCTCATCTTCCGAAGTGAGGGTACGTATGTTTCTTCTTGCTGACTTCAAGGACTTTTTCACCCCCATGCAAAGGGCCCTGTGACCTTAAACCCCTACTAAACCTCGTGTGGAAAGAGGTAAAGGGCTGACAATTGATAAAAGAGTGACTACGATCTTTCTATTGAGTAAAACAGTGCAAGTGGAATTGTAAATAATGTGTAAACAGCAAGTGAAAGTAATGAATGTAAATATACATGAACAATGGAAAATAGTTTTATAAGTTACTTCAAGTGACAGTGCATAACACAGTGTAAATAAAATAGAAATGTAAATAACGTAAATAAAATAGAGAACGTAAATAGAAATGTAAATGAGTAGCATTATAAGAATACGAGTATATACCCTAGGAGTAATGAAAGTGAAAGTTTCACTCTAGCATGTCTGAATGCTATGAGTTATGAGAGTGAAGATGAAAGTGACATTCACTCTCAATGCTAGTATACAGGACGAGAAAGTGAATGCTACGTATTTTACTGAAAGAAATTGAATCCCTACAGTGACAATAAATTAATACTACTGAAGGAAACTTATGGATAAAGACTGTAGATATATATAAGTGTTATATAGTAATAGAAATATAAAGTGTGAGGGGTTTTATGAATAATAAATGGCAGAGTACCAAGAGCGAACTAGTGCCAGTGCGACGATCAGACGCGTTCATAATTTCCATTGCTTTCACAGTGTTTTTTTTTTTGAGTATGGATCCCAAACTACTTGAAAATTGTAGAATAGTGTTTATACTGTTTGTATCTGGCTGTGGTAATCATATTACGGGTTGTCGGGAGGTGTAAAGTGGAGACTTTGTTACCCTACTTCAGAGGTCTCCACAAGTCCTACGGTAACCGACGAAGGCTCAACAATCATTCCAGGAGAAAGCTGAAGGTATGTGCCATAAGCATATGTAATTTTATTACTCTAGAACTAATAACTGATTTTTGGCAAATATTTTTTGAGAGTCTGTCGGAGCCCAAATAACCCCGCGGGACACGCAAGTCATTGGTAAAGAAGCCCGCGGTGAGGGGTTAAACAAGACTGGTTCAAATAGAACAAAGAACCACGAGGAAAAAAAATGCGCTGAGTCAGCTGGGTTTGTTTAGACTACAGCAACACGGGGAAAGTGTACATATTCTGTTCATTTAGTATTACAAAATGGATACATACTTCAGTAAAACAAATTTGGAAAAGAAAAGGGATAAAAGTAAAAAGCAAAATGATGATTTCTACCAAGAACTGGTTGAAGTGGAGACTCACAATAGACTGGTTGAACGTGTACACAAACTAGAAATGGCTTTCAGAAATGAAATTGATGAAATAAAGAAGCAAATGCACTTGCAAAAGGAAGAGATAGAAAAACTAGGAAGGGAGGCAAATAAGAAAGACACAACCATCAGTGAACTAACAGTGGAATTGAGTACGCTTAGGAAGAAAGTGAGTGAAATGGCAAGTACAGTAGTCAATCACGAGAGTGTTATGGAAGAGTTCAAAAATGACACAGAGACAATTAGGCAAGCAAGCAGTCTTATGGACCAGAGCAGTGATATTGAGGAGAAGATAACACAGGTGAATGAAGCTGTGCAAAGATACAAAAATGATGTGGAAACCACGTATGCTGAAATGGTGAAAGTAAAGAAAGACTTAGAAACAAGGGTGGAGGAAAAAAGCATTAAAAAGGAAGTGAAAAGAATAATCCAAAACAATCCAAAGTTAGTCAGAGATTCAGTAGAGATAAACAAATCAATAGTAATCACTGGTATAGAAGAGGAAGAAGTTAAAAACAAGATCACAAGAGACAAAAAGGAGATGGCAAATGTAATGAGCTTACTGAAAGAAGTATCAGAGGAAATCTGTAGTAAAGACACAGAGGAACACAAAAGGTTAGGGAAATACGAGAAAAGCAAGACAAGACCTCTAAAGGTGACTTTCCAGAGTGTAAACACTGTGAAAGAGATACTAAAAAATGCAAAGAATCTTATGGAAAAAGAGGAGTTCAAAAATGTATGGATAAAAAGATGCCTAACACAAGAGGAACTGGAATTAGTGAAAGAGAAAAGGGAGGAAGCAAAAACAAAAAATGAGGGAAGATCAGAAGAGGAGAGGAAGAAATTTTTTTACAAAGTAATAGGATTGCAGGTACGAAAGTGGTACACAAACAGGATGGAAGAAAAAGGAGGAAGGTAGTAAAACCATGTCATGACAAGTATATAAACACGATGATAAAGTTGATGTACTCAAATGTGGATGGAATGGTATCTAAATTACTAGAGATGAATGATTATGTCAGAGAAAATGAACCACAAATAATATGCCTAACTGAAACAAAATTAACACCAAGGATATCCAATGACATACTAAACTTAGAGGAATACAATATATGGAGAAGAGACAGAAATTTAAAAAAAAGGAGGAGGAATTATAATATTAACTAAGAAAAATCTAAAAGTCAAGGAAATAAAACTAGATATACCATCACAAGTAGAACTGATTGCAGTAGAGATCGACACATCTGAAGGTAAAGTAACTATAGCCAATTTGTACATGCCACCCAGATCAAACACATGGGAAAGAGACGAATATGAGGACCTGGCAGAGAGTACAATTCAGAGTATAAGATCATTGCTAGATAAAATGGAAGAGAAATCGGAAAGAATTATACTAACTGGGGACTTCAATACAAATATAAATTGGAATACTCTAGATATAAATAGCCAAGAAAGCTGTTGAGACCAAAAGCTCCTGGATCTCGTACAAGAGTTTTTCTTAACGCAACATGCGTAGTAAATATTAGATCTAGCACTGAAGGTACTTGATGTACCTTCAGTGCTAGATCTAATATTTACTAGGCAAGAAAATGATAGTGACAGTTTAATATATCACCCTCCACTCGGCAAAAGCGATCATGCAGTACTAAATTATAACTTCAGGATAGCATATGACATAGTAAACAGCAATGACAGTTACAAAAAGAGTCTAAACTACAAAAAGGGAAATTATCAAGACCTAAAGAAGTATTTCCTAGAAGTTGATTGGGAAAATGAGCTTAGAGGACAAGATTTAAATGCTATATATAAAAAATTTTGTGAATTTTATGAAATAGGAGTCCAGAAGTATATCCCACAACACAAAGAAGCAGATGAGAAAATACAGAAATGGTTCAATACAGAATGTAAAAAATCAAAAGAAAGAAGAGATTTGTTGTGGAACAGATACAGAAGACACAATAGTGAAAGGGCGTATAATAATTACAAACAGGCAAGAAACGACTATACAAGAATAAGGAGGGAAGCCCAAAAACAGTTTGAGGAGGATATAATAAACAAAAGTAGTGATCAACCAAAGCTGTTTTACAACTATATCAGAAGCAAAACTAAAGTAAAAGATATAATACAATCCATTACGGACGAGGGAATCACTTATACACAAGAGAAAGATATTTGTGAAGCACTAAATAAGAATTTCCAATTAGTTTTTACAGAAGAAAAAAATTTGGAGAGGGACTATGTGGAACACGCATGTCCACACATACTACCAGATATACAAATAGCAGAAAAAGTAATACAGGAGGAGTTAAGTAGATTAGACAGAGGAAAAGCAAGTGGTCCTGATAAAATTTCATGTTGGGTATTACGAGAATGTACAAAGGAGTTAAGTAAACCATTATTTTTAATTTTCAAGAAATCCTTGAGTCAAGGTAAACTACCTGATATTTGGAAAAAAGCAAATATTGTCCCCTTATTCAAGAAAGGAAATAGACAAAATCCACTCAACTACTGACCAGTATCACTGACCAGTGTTGTAAGCAAGGTATTAGAAAAGCTTATAAGAAAAGCTTGGGTAAATCATCTACAGTGCTCGTCAGAAGTATGGGGCGCCCTGCGTCCCTCCTGAGAAACAAACCTTTCAACATTGAAAAAACATATAAATAATGCATTTTATTTACCTTTAGTGCTTCGTAGGGTAGCCTTTACGTTTCTTCACGGACCTGAGACGTCTTGGAAGTGAAAGGGCGAGGCTCCTGAGGTGCTGGAGGGGTATTTTGTCCCAGGAGTCACGAATGGCGGCTTCCAGCTTAGGCAGAGAGCTCACGTCCTTCCCTTGGAGACTCTTCTTTACGAGGTACCAGAGGTTTTCAATCGGGTTGAGGTCTGGGCTATTTCCTGGCCAGTCTGTCATGAATGATACCTCGCAGTCACGAAGCCAATTGGTGACCGATTTGGCCTTGTGAGCAGGTGCACCGTCCTGCTGAAACACTCGTGCACCTGTTAGCTCGAAGGAGTCTGGTAAATGATCACACAGAAGCTCCAGGTAAACATCCTGATTCACTCTGAGGTTCTTGGGAAGTACAACAAGCTTCCCCAAACCCTTCCCTGAAAAACAACCCCATACCATGAGTGAATCAGGATGTTTAACTGTGCTTTCTACATACCGTGGGTCAAGTGGGTCACTACCTTTGCATGCTCCTCTGTTACAGGTAACACTAAACGTTGCCTCATCAGACCACAACACTGACAACCATTGCTCCTCACCCCAATTTAGATATTTATTAGCAAAGGCAAGCCTACGAATTCTCTGGCTGCTAGAGAGAAGAGGCTTTTTCACAGGCCTGTGACTTGTGTAACCAAGCTCATGCACCCTACGAGACACTGTTCTCACTGACACCTCACGAAACACTTCTGGGTTGCTCTCCTTAATTTTCCTTGCACTCACACAAGGATTAAACTCCACTGCACGTTTTAAAACATTAACAGACCTTGGGGAAGTTTTCCTAGGCCTACCAGACCTCGGTTTCTTTGTGGGAACTTCACCACTGTTTTCCTCCCGAAACCGCGCACACCAACGACGCACTGTCGATCGTCCCACACCAACCAATTCACTAATTTCCTTTGTCTGGTGGCCTGCCTCCTTTAGAGCAATGATCTGGGATATGATTTCACTCTATAGTTCACGGATAGGTGCCATAACAAAGTTTTGAAGGCCAAAACACTGCGGGACACTCGGTAAAAAATGGCGCAATTTGAGAGGGACACTCGGCGGAGTTCCTCTCTCTCAGGCAGCCCGTGGGCAACTGAGGCGGGAACCAACCAGCGCGTCAGAAGGCCTCAGGCTACCGTGACGTCATGCTCGGAGCTCAAACTTGTGGCTCAATTCTTACCCCCAAAAATGGGGTGATTCTTTTTGGGCCATAAGTATTGCGCGCCCGGCGGACATCGCTGAATACTTCTGACGAGCACTGTAGAAGAACACAGTATGATAACAGAAAGACAGTTTGGTTTCAGAAAAGGAAAATCATGTGTTACTAATCTGTTGAGCTACAATGACAGAGTAACAAACACAATACAGGAAAGGGAAGGATGGGTGGACAGTATCTATTTAGATTTCAAGAAAGCTTTTGACACAGTACCACACCAAAGACTTTTATGAAAACTGTACCATCAAGGAGGAATTCGAGGCAAACTGTTTTGTTGGATGCAAGACTTTCTCATAAAAAGAGAAATGAGGACAGTACTAAGAGGAAACTACTCATCATGGAAAGAAGTGACTAGTGGAGTACCACAGGGTTCAGTGCTGGCACCAATCATGTTTTTAGTGTATATAAATGATATAAACAGTAACACTGGAAATGAGAGCTATCTGAATATGTTTGCAGATGATGCAAAAATACAAAGGAGAATTACTAACACAGACTCTTGTAAAAAGCTACAAGAAGAATTAAATAAACTTCATGAATGGAGTAGTACATGGCAAATGGAATTCAATGTGGACAAGTGTCATGTAATCAAGTTTGGTAAAAGTGGAAAAAGACCTGATTGGGATTATAAGTTAGGAAATAAAACCCTATACACATCAGAAAGAGAGAAAGACCTAGGTGTGATTATCAATAACAGACTATCTCCGGCTGACCACACCAGCGAGAAGGTACGGAACATGTATACACTGCTTGCAAATATGAGAATAGCATTCACATACATAAATGAAGACATGCTAAGAAGGATAATAACATCATTCATTAGACCAACCCTGGAATATGCATCAGTAGTCTGGAGTCCTCATCTCAAATAGCATATAGACAAGATTGAAAAAGTTCAAAGGGCCGCTACAAGATGGATACCAAGCTTAAGGGACCTAAGCTACGAAGAAAGACTAAATAAATTGAATCTACGAACACTACAGGAGAGAAGGAAAAGAGGTGACATGATAATGCTATATAAGTGCATATCAGGAAAGGAGAAAATAGACATAAATGATTACTTAACATATGGAGAAGCATCAGCAAGAGGACACTGCAAAAAACTGCATAAGAAGAGAGGTGATAAAGAAGTAAGGAAATTCAGTTTCCCAAACAGAGCAACTGATCAATGGAATGCACTACCGAATGAAATAGTGTGTGCCAAAACAATTCACAAATTTAAGGATATGTACGATAAATATGGTTTAAGACATGGGACAGTACGAGCTTGACTCATTCCTGTAAAGATACAATTAGGTAAGAATAATTAGGTACGAATTAGGTAAGAACACACACACACACACACACACACACACACACACACACACACACACACACAGGTCACCTACAGAGACGGAGCTTTTCCTGGATTGTGGGGAAATAATCGCAGAATCAGCGACAATAAGGATACCAGCCTATTTGTGATTATGTGAATGAGTGCGTGAGTGGTGGTCCAGTCGGACAGTGGTTAAAAAAAAAAAAAAGTTTTGGTCATAAAAAATACAAGATATAGTGGAAATAGAAATTCTCCATATGGTTGCATCATGGTGGAAAGGGACAGTGCTTTGTTTACAACAGGCAAAAGAGAGTTTGAGGGCTTCTCCGAAGATGATGTGGGAAATGGAAGTATTAAACTGAACCAAACAAGAGTAGAAGGAGTAGGGAAAACAGCAGAGAGGAATGTCCAGGAGTTAAAAAAGGTACGGGCAGTAATTAGAGAGTTACAGGAATGGACCTTAGAGCAGGAGAAAGAGATCAAAGTTCTACAGAATAAACTGGAAAAAGTTTGTACACGCAATGATGAACAAGAAAGAGAAGTCAAAGAATTAAAAGTGAGTAATGAATCTGCCTCTAATGAAATAAAACATCTTAAGAAGGAGAATCTTTGTTCGCTTTTTTAGTTAGTTCTTTTTACGGGGTGGGGCACTAACCCACCACCAACCCTTTTAGTCGCCTCGTACGACAAGCAGGGATACTGGGGGAGTATTCTTGAAACCCCCCTACCCCCAGTTAATGTAAACAAAAGTAAAGTTATGGTGTTTGAGAGGAATGAAGTCACAGAGTGTGCAGTGAGGTTGGATGGTGAGGATATGGAGAATGTGAGTGCATTCAAGTACTTGGGTAGTGTGATGAGTAAGGATGGAACTTTGGGGGATGAAGTGCGTGAAAGGGTACAGGAGGGAAGGAAGGTTGTTGGTACACTGAAAGCAGTGATGAGAAATAGGGAGGTGAGTATGGAAGTTAAGAAGTCACTGCATGATAGTATTGTGATCCCTACCCTGACGTATGGAAGCAAGGCATGGACCTTGCAAGTGGGGTACAAGTCAAGAGTGAGAGCAGTGGAAATGAGTTACTTGAGAGGAGCATGTGGAGTGACGTGGAGGGAGAGGTTGACGAATGAAGAAGTGAAGGAACGATGTGGGGTGGATGTGGATGTGGTTGAGAAGATTAGGAGAAATACACTGAGGTGGTTTGGACATGTGAAGAGAATGGAGAATGAAAGACTGACTAAGAGGGTGTATGTAGGTGAGGTGGAGGGAGGGAGAGGGAGAGGTAGACCGATGATGAGGTGGAGGGATGGAGTTGAGAGGTATATGAGGGAAGGGGGGGTGAGTTGAGGGGAGGGTAGTCAAATGGTGGGTGACAGAGCGACTTGGAGGAGTTTTGTCTGCGGCCACCCTTTGCGGGATTAGGGCGTCGGGCTATAGATAGATAGAGAGAAGAAGGAGAATAAAAGGTTGGAAGAAGAAAGGGACAGGATGAAAAGCAAACTAGATGAGTATGAATCCAAAGCAAGGATGCAAGATGAGCACATTAAGGAAATCAAGGAGCACCATAAGGGATGGAAGAAAATTCAGGAGGAAGGAAATGTAAATCTGAAAGAGATTATAGAACAAGAAAGCAAGGAAAAGGTGGAGAAGGAAGAGGTTAGGGTACTGAGAAGTAGAGAATCTTTAGTCAGGGATGTAGCAGATAAGAAAAAATGTGTAATAATTTCAGGAGTAAAAGAAAAATGTATGACAGTATGATCAGAAAGAGAAAGAGAAGAACTGAGAAAGGTTAAAGAGATAATATCAGTAGTTTTGGAGGGTAACAACGAAGTTTAATAAGAGATTGAAGAAGTGTTTAGGTTAGGAAAGTACAATGAAGGAGAGGCGAGGCCATTCAAGGTAAAGTTTCAGTCCCAGGTAATGGTAAACGAAATCAACAACAGAACATGGAAATTATCAGACAAAGAAGGGTTCAAAAATGTTTGGATAAGGAGAGATGCAAATGAGGAAGAAAGAGCTAAAATAAAGGAGTTAGTAAAGGAAGCAAAGGCAATAAACGAACAGAGAATTGAGGAAGAGATGACAGTGTTTTACTGGTGAGTTATGGATCAGAAATTGAGGAAATGGTACCGATGGAGAGAAGGAGAGAAGAGGGTATAAAAAACAATAAAAATCATTTGAAGGTGGCATATACTAATGCTGATGGTTTAATATCGGCAAGGTTAGAAATCAATGATTTGTTGAGGGTACATGAACCTGCTGTTACGAGTTTTGTGGAAACCAAATTAAGAGATGATATTAATGTCCATATGGGAGGTGATAAATACAAACTGTGGAAAAGAGACAGAAAAGAAAAAAAAAAACGGGAGGAGAAGTGATGATAGCAGTGAAGAACAACATAAATGCAGATACCGTGGAAATGGGAAAAGGCAGGGCCGAAGTGATAAATATAAAATTGGAAACTGGAGAGAATAGTAAGAGAGATATGGCGGAAGTGTATGTTCCCCCTAAGACAAGAACATCGAATGACAATGAATACCAGGAGATGTTGTCAGACATGGCTAGTTATCTACAGAAAATGACTGGGAAAAGCAACAATATAATTTTAATGGTGACTTTAACTGTAAAGAGGTGAACTGGGGGGAATGGGACTCAGAAGGCAGCGAATATTCGTGGGGCACTATATTATCAAATATAACAATGAACAATGTGATGACGCAATGGGTCAAAGAAGAGACGGTTACAAGGTGAGGACACACCAGCAAGATTAGACTTACTGTTTACTAAAGAACCCGATGTAATAAAATCTTTGAAATACCTGTGTCCTATAGGGAAAAGTGATCATGTGGTCACCGAGTTCCAGATGATAATAGGGAACGTGGTGCCAAGAGATGAGCTTTATAGTGAGGGAAGATACAACTTTGGGAAAGCAAACTTTACAGGATTGAGAAAATTTTTTGAAAATGTGGATTGGAGAACAGTCAGAGAAACAAGAGAGATACAGAGGAAGTGGGATATCTTTCTAGACCTCAATAATTCGGGAGTGGAAAAATTTGTGCCATGAGTAAGGGGGAAAGAAAACAGGAAAAAGGAGCTGTTTAATAGAAGGTGTATGATAGCAAAAAAAAGAGAGAGAAATGGGTGGAACAACTGGAGAAAGAGAGGTAATAACAGAACAAAGGAAGAATATAAAAGAACTAGAAACGAATACACAAGAATACATGGAGAGGAAGAAAGGAACTTTGAAAAAGGTATAATAGGCAAATGTAAGGATGAACATAAACTGTTTTATATGTTTGTCAATGGAAAACTGAAACAAAAGGAAGGAATCACCAAACTGGAAGTAGAATGAGAGGTCTATAAAGATGCAGCAATGCAAGTTGAAATAATGAACTAATGTTTCCAATCGGTTTTCACTAATGAAAAGGAGTTTGTGGAAGGAGTGATTGACTAGAAATGTAGTGATAAAAGATATAAAAGTGGAAGTACAGGAAAATTACTGGAAACTCAAGATGTAAGGAAAGCCCCAGGACCAGATGGAATCTCTAATTGGGGACTGAAGGAATGCCAAGAACAACTGGTGGATAAGATTCACAGTTTAATTGTGTGTTCTCTGAATGTATAAGGGAGGAAACAGGGAAGAACCTCTGAATTATAGACCAGTGTCCCTAACCTGCATGGTTGCAAAATTGTGCGAGAATCCTAAAAGATAGATGGATAAAATATCTGGAAGAGATGAATTTCTTGGCTGAAGGTCAGTTTGGATTCAGAAGTGGAAGGTCATGTGTTTCCAACCTGTTGAGCTTTTACTTAAGAGTGACTGAGGTGCTGCAGGAGAGGGATGGTTGGATGGATTGTGTGTATTTAGATTTGGAGAAGGTATTCGACAAGGTACCCCAAAAGAGACTAATGTAGAAACTAAGGACTGAAGGGAAACCTCCCGAAATGGATGAGAGACTTTTTAAGAAACAGACAAATGAGGACAGTAATAAAGGATAGGATGTCTAGATGGAGGGAAGTAACAAGCGGAGTCCCACAGGGCTCGGTGTTGGTGCCAGTAATGCTCCTGAATTATGGTATAGAGGGGTGAACAGTTATGCAAGTCTGTTTGCTGATGATGCAAAGATCTTGAGGAAGGTAGAGGAGGACTGCAATATGCTGCAGGAGGATCTGGATAGGATACATGATTGGAGCTGGATGTGGGAAATGGAATTCAACACAAAGAAATGTAAAACATTGGAAATGGGTAAAAGTATCAAGAGGCCATCACTGAATTACTTAATGGGTAATGAATCAATCACAAAAGCTAGAGAAGAGAAAGATTTGGGAGTGCTGGTCCAGAATAGTCTGTCACCTGAAAAACATATTAACAAGGAAGTTAGAGAGACGTATAAACTCTTGACTAATATAAGAGTAGCATTTCATTATATGATGAGGAGATGATGAAAAAATTGATAGTGGCCATAATCCGCCCCAGGTTAGAATATGCAGCAGTAGTGTGGTCCCCACACAAAAAGAAAGATATAAACAAGATTGAGTGAATACAAAGAACAGCAACCAAGATGGTCCCCAGTCTGGGAGATGTCGTACACAGAGAGGCTGGTAAAGCTGGATTTGCCTTCCTTTGAGGAAAGGAGAGAGAGGGGCGACATGATTGCAGTGTTCAGGACCATGATGGGAGTAGATAAAATTGACCGAGAAGATCTGTTTGTATGGGATAAGAGAGTAACATGAGAACACGGAATGAAACTGAAGAAACCAAGCTGGTTGAAGGATATCAAGAAATATAGTTTTCCTTACAGATGTATAGACCTGTGGAATAGCCTGGACAAAGAGATTGTCCAGTCTAGAAACATGAAAGAGTTTAAAGCAAAATTTGACTTACTGAGAAACAGAGATGGGACCCCATGAGCATAGCTCATTTCCTGTGTATCACAACTAGGTAAATACACACACACACACACACACACACACACACACACACACACACACACACTCACTCTCACATACACACACACACACGAGCAGCCGGAGAGAGAGGTCGTCCCAGGCATCGCTCCTAACCTTGAGTAGTTTCAGGAATTTTGTCTGTCCTGTCTCCTAGGGTCTCTCTTTAAATTTAAAATAATGAAAGTTGGCAGACTACCAAAAATGTAAAGATTTGTTGGCAATAGTATACATGAATGTTTGTGGCTTATTCGGTAACAGCTGTTTAGGTACTTTACCGGTGCGTTAAAGATGGCCGAAAATGTAAACAATGAGGGAATGGAATTTCAAGGATTTGATGCTAATACTAATGTCATGGACCTGGTGAAAACATTAATTATGAGGATTAGTGAACTTGAAAAAAAAGTAGAGAATCTAGTGATAAAGGATGTGTCAGGAAATACGGAAACCACCATACAGAGTCTAATCCAGTCCAATGAAACAGCCAATGAAGAGATTAAGAATTTGAAGAGGGAAAATGTTGAACTGAGGAGGAAACTTGAAGAGAGTACTAATAAAACGGAGAAGGTGAGTAATGTACTAGAAGAACACAAGGCAAAGTGGGCACACGTAGAAGAAGAACAGAAAGAAGTGGTCAGCTTAAGAGAGATCATCCAGGAAGAAAGGGAAATGAACAAGAAAGAAATGGAAGAAAATGTAGTGAAAATACTGAAGAAAAAAGAGAAAATAGTGAGAGAAACTGTAGAAAGGAACAGATGTGTGGTAGTATTTGGAAACAGGGAAGAGGAAGAAAAGGTTAGGTTCGCAAGACTCGAGAGAGACACGAACATGGTGAGAGGAATATTAGGCAAGATTGACCCCGAAGGAGACAAGTGGGTAAAAGAAATTGAGGAAGTAAGGAGGATAGGGCCTTATAAGAAAGGGGAAACAAGACCAATGAGAGTCAAGTTTACATCAGAAAGTGTAATAAATGAAATACTTAAAGTGACCTGGAAATTAAGCAAAGAGGCGGGGATGGAAAATATTATAATAAGAAAAGATCTGAATGAAGAAGAAAGAGAAGTTTTAAAATCATTAAAGGAAGAAGTAAAGGAAAAAAATGATAAGAGGACAGAGGAAGAACGTAATACTTTTTTTTGGAGAGTATTGGATATGAAAGTAAGGAAATGGTATTTAAGGAAATAGAAGTGAAGGAAACTAGGGGGGATGGTTGTGAAAGATCAGAAGTTGAGGAAGTGGTACGGACAGAGAGTAGGAGAGAAGAGGGTATTAATAATGTCAAAAATAATGTTGATGGTTTCATATCGACAAGGATCGAAATTAATGATTTCTTGAGAGAACATGAACCTGATGTCATGTGCTTTGTAGAGACCAAATTAAGAGAAGATATTGATGTTCATTTGGGAGATGGTAAATACAAACTGTGGAGAAAAGACAGAAAAGAAAAAAAGGGAGGAGGAGTGATGACAGCAGTGAAGAACAACATAAATGTAGATACTGTGGAAATGGGAGAAGGCAGGGCTGAAGTGATATATATGAAATTAGAAACTGGAGAGAATGTTAAGAGAGATATGGCGGCAGTGTATGTTCCCCCAAAGACGAGAGCATGGAAGGATGACGAATACCATGAGATGTTGTCAGATATGCCTAGCTACTTGCAAAAAATAATTGAGAAAAGCAATAATATAATTTTGGTGGGTGACTTTAATTGTAAAGAGGTGAACTGGGAGGAATGGTACTCGGGAGGCGGCGAGGATTCGTGGGGTACTATGTTATTAAATATAATAATGAATAATGTGATGACGCAGTGGGTCAAAGAAGAGACACGGTTTCGAGGTGAGGACACACCAGCAAGGTTAGATTTACTGTTCACCAAAGAACCCGATGTAATAGAATCATTGGAATATCTCTGTCCTTTGGGAAAAAGTGATCACGTGGTCATTGAGTTCCAGATGTTAATAGGAAACGTCGAGCCAAGAGACGAGCTTCATAGACAGGGAAGATACAACTTTGGCAAAGCAAATTTTACAGGATTGAGAAACTTTTTTGAAAATGCGGATTGGAGAAAATTCAGAGAAACAAGAGAGATACAGAGGAAGTGGGATATCTTTCTAGACCTCTATAATTTGGGAGTGGAAAAATTTGTACCAAGAGTAAGAGGGAAAGAAAACAGGAAAAAGGAGTGGTTTAATAGAAGGTGTATGATAGCCAAAAAAGAGAGAGATAAGGCGTGGAACAATTGGAGAAAGAGAGGTAACGACAGAACAAAGGAAGAATATAAAAGAACAAGAAACGAATACACAAGAATACGTAGGGAAGAAGAAAGGAATTTTGAAAAAGGTATAATTGACAAATGCAAGGATGAACCGAAACTGTTTTATAGATTTGTTAATGGCAAACTGAAACAAAAGGAAGGAATCACCAAGCTGAAAGTAGATGGAGAGGTCTTTAAGGATGCGGCAATGCAAGCAGAAATAATGAACAAACGTTTCCAGTCAGTTTTCACTAAAGAAAAGGAGCTTGTGGAAGGGGAGGGAGTGATTAGAAATGTTCCGGTGATGAAAGATATAAAAGTGGAGGAGCAGGAAGTGTATAAATTACTGGAAACTCAAGATGTAAGGAAAGCCCCAGGACCTGATGGAATTTCTAATTGGGTACTGAAGGAATGCAGAGAACAACTGGCGGATAAAATTCACAGCTTAATTGTATGCTCACTGGAAGAGGGGAAAGTGCCAAAAAGAATGGAAGAGGGCAAATGTGGTACCAATTTACAAGGGAGGAAACAGGGAAGAACCCCTGAATTATAGACCAGTGTCTCTAACCAGCATGGTCGCAAAATTGTGTGAGAGAATCCTGAAAGACAGATGGATAAAATATCTGGAAGAGATGAATATTTTGGCTGAATGTCAGTTTGGATTCAGAAGTGGAAGGTCATGTGTTTCAAACTTGTTGAGCTTTTACTCAAGAGCGATTGATGTGGTACAGGAGAGAGATGGTTGGGTGGATTGTGTGTACTTAGACTTAGAGAAGGCCTTTGACAAGGTACCTCATAAGAGACTAATGTGGAAACTAGAATATATAGGAGGACTAAAGGGGAAACTTCTGGAATGGATGAGAGACTTTTTGAGAGACAGACAAATGAGGACAGTAATAAAGGAAAAGATGTCTGGATGGAGGGAAGTAACAAGTGGAGTCCCTCAAGGCTCAGTGTTGGCGCCAGTAATGTTCCTGATTTACGTAAATGATATGGTAGATGGAGTGAACAGTTATGCGAGTCTGTTTGCTGATGATGTAAAGATCTTGAGGAAGATAGAGGTTGAGGAGGATTGTAAAATACTGCAGGAGGATTTGGATAGGATACACAATTGGAGCCGGACGTGGGAAATGAAATTTAATGTAAAGAAATGTAAAATATTGGAAATGGGTAAAAGTAGCAGGAGACCATCACTGAATTATTTTTTGGGTAATGAATTAATCACAAAAAGGAGAGAAGAGAAAGATTTGGGAGTGCTGGTCCAAGGTAGTTTATCACCAGAAAAGCACATTAACAAGATAGTTGGAGAGACTTATAAGCTCTTGACTAACATAAGAGTAGCATTTCATTATATGGATGAGGAAATGATGAAAAAATTGATAGTGGCCATGATCCGCCCCAGGTTAGAATATGCAGCGGTAGTGTGGTGCCCACACAAAAAGAAAGATATAAACAAGATTGAGAGAATACAAAGAACAGCAACCAAGATGGTCCCCAGTCTGACAGACCTGTCATACAGAGAGAGGCTGGTAAAACTGGATTTGCCTTCGTTAGAGGAAAGGAGAAAGAGAGGAGACATGATTGCGGTGTTCAGGACCATGGTGGGAGTAGATAAAATTGACTAAGAAGATCTGTTTGTATGGGATAAGAGAGCAACAAGAGGACATGGAATGAAATTGAAAAAGTCAAGCTGCTTGAAGGATATCAAGAAATATAGCTTTCCTTACAGAAGTATAGACTTATGGAATAGCCTGGACAAAGAGATCGTCCAGTCTAAAAACTTAAACGAGTTTAAAGTTAAATTCGACTTATTGAGAAACAGCGACGGAAACCCACGAGCATAGTACATTCCGTGTATATCACAATTAGGTATATTCTTAAATATTTGGAACAACTTAGACAAAGAGGTGGTGCATGAGAAAAACATTCATGTGTGTAAAGGTAAACTTGATAAATGCGGATATGGAGACAGGACAACACGAGCATTGCTCAATTCCTGTATACTACAAATAGGTAAATACAAATAGGTAAATACACACACACACTCAGAGGACAAGAGGGGGCAGGGGAGGGTAGGGCAACAGGGAGGGAGACAACCAGGGTTGGGGGAGGGCAGGGTGGTGGAGAGGGAGACATGTCTGGCAGTGCTGAGCGTGGTGAAGGATAGAGAACGGACATGGGGCAAAGCAAGGGGATGGAGAGAGGACAGGGAGGGCCGTGTGCACCACCACATGTCGTTCAAACATGCTCGTTTCAAACCTAGGGGGAGGCTGATTGTTCGGATTAGTGAATCGATGGCTGTTCGGATTGTGGGAATGTTCCCTCATTTCTTCTGCTCGGTCTAGTGAATCGTCGGTTAACAATGCACCTCATATCAGGTTTTGCCTGTATAGTCAATCCTTCAGCAACACATGGTTAAGTAACACATGGTTGAGTAACACGGTTTTGTATTTAACCCTTTAACCGCGGGTATTGTTTTGGTCTGACTGTCCTCTCCTGCCGGGGTTTCAGCCAAATGTAAACAAACCTTTAAACCTTAATAACTCTGCACAGAATAAAGCTAGAGAAAAAAATAAGGTACCATTAGAAAGTACTAACCTTCAGCTTTCCACTGATGTAGGTTTCATGACTTTGTTGACTTTCACAGGATGGGCAGTGCCGTTAGAAGTGAGGGGTGTAAAATCACTATTTTTCGCTCACACACCATTACCTTCGCTCATACACCATTACCAAATGCCAACCTCATTCTGATAATAATACTGTAAACATATATGAACACTGCACATACGATAAACACCCACTCTGTGTTCACTGAGGCAGGTAAAAGGCACTGTAATTACCCACACTTCACTGCCACATCAGCGGTGTTGTAATCACTATTTTTCGCGCACACACCATTACCAAATGCCAACCTCATTCTGATAATAATACTATAAACATATATGAACACTGCACATACGATAAACGCCCACTCTGTGTTCACTGAGGCAGGTAAAAGGCACTGTAATTGCCCGCACTTCACTGCCATATCAGCGGTGTTGTAATCACTATTTTTCGCTCACACACCATTACCAAATGCCAACCTCATTCTGATAATAATACTATAAACATATATGAACACTGCACATACGATAAACACCCACTCTGTGTTCACTAAGGCAGGTAAAAGGCACTGTAATTGCCTGCACTTCACTATCACATCAGCAGTGTTGTCACTCACACAGCTGGACAGATACTGATGCGTGTTTGGTCCGGGGTGGGGTGGGGGGCCCCGGGGGTGGGGGGTGGGGCCCCCGGGGGGGCAAGAGGGAGGTGGGGGTCGGCTGGAGTGAAAGAACTTAATAGCTACTCTCCCTTGAAACAATTGGCGCACGGAAAAAACGCGGGGTATTCAAAATATTCACAAACATTCGAGAATGACACCCGCGGTTTGGTCCAGTTTTTGCAACGTCATTCTGGAATGACACCCGCGGTTAAAGGGTTAAACTGTTAGCATTATGAGACTGGTCATACAACACAAGGTAAAACTTGAGCTTATGCCGGAAGTGTCAGCTGGCCAGGTAACACAATTAGAAAGTCGTGTACAGTGACGTAACGCTACAGACTTTTCATGACTGGCTGGCTTACATCTGGGTACATCCACTTCTGACAATGAGGTCAACTCTGCTGCTTCAGCCTTGGACATTGAAGGATTTGCCTTAGATATTGAAGATGGAAGTGCAGGAGCAGCAACATCTCAACAAAGACAAAAACATAGGGGGTTGGGAGCTGGGTGATAGTGCCAGGGAACTGCATATCAACAACACATAGGTACCCAGCCTAACTCTTCCTATTTATTATGACAGTAATGCAGTATTTTTAATTTTCCTATTGGAATGAAGTGTTGATAGGATAATTTGTTATTTTTTAATAGATTAGTGTATGTAGTGGGCTTCTTTTAAATGTTGTTTTTTAAAAATGTTCGTAAATAAGAGCTTCCATTATTGTTTTTCATACTGCGTTTATCTTAGATTTTACCAAATACAGTATGATGCGTTCTGGTTTAATCACCAAGCGCTATTTTGCTAACCTGTATATTTCAATGGCTATCTTCTCTGTGATGTATATAAAGATCAGCTTCATGCATGGTCGTGTGACAATTGCCGAATGCACCATGATTAATGAATGCTCTTAATGCACAATACTGTTTTGGTTAAGTTTTACCATCCATCCGTCATCCACTCCTATGTTGTCCCATAAGAAGCGTACGAGCCTGGGGCAAGGCAAGTTGGCCCTGACATTTAAGATGAGGGTGACAGCCTCATTCATCCCTGAGTGGCATTATGTGGGAAATTAACCCCAATCACCTCTTGAATATAAACCTGCACCGGCTCAATCTGATTAGAGCACCTTAATTACTCACTAAACCACCAGGAACCATAATTTGGTTATACAGGTATGGTTACCACCCAATGCAGTAAATGGTTTCCTGGTGTACAGGAAACCATTTGGCTTGTCACTCAGCGTAGTCACCCGTGTGGGAAATATTTTCCCCCAGAGCAGTTGCATTCACTACTTTAAAAATAGTCGTCCCTGGTTAGAGGGCAGAGGAAAACCTGAGATCATTAATACCTATTCAAACAGTTTTTATAACCCACAAATTACATTCTCTTTAATAATTTTATTAATAATAAATTAAATGCTACTGCATTTAACCCTTGTGGACAACTGTCTTGTAAATACATGTAATTACTTGGAAAGTTCCACTGATCTAAACTGCGTCTGTTCTTTAGATGACGTGTCCTGAGGATGAAATGGCCCTCAGATAAAAAGCAGATGTAGGTTTTACATATTTACATAAATAAAGGGAATATTTGGTTTGGCTTTAGTTTAACTAAAACTAAGATTAATTAGTTAGATTCGCCCTGTATATATCATGATGTAATCTAACTGTATTTAGCATTGTAATTAATTAACAGTTGGCTCCTTCAAATCCTGTGAGGGAGAAAGAAGCTTGCCATGTTGCTCACTCTGCTCCTAGAACTCGCTGAATTAGCACACTGTAAATACGCACCCCAAGGATGCTTGGCAGCCCAAGTAACCGACAGAAAACACCAGGCTCGTCGTTATCTGCTGTCCGACTCTTTCTAGCTAAGTAACCTTTACGAATTGGCCAATTCAATAGGGAATTAGCTAGGAGACAGGAGAGTAATAATTAGGTGAGTTAAGGTAACAGTTACGGAACACCTAAACCTAAGAGACTTTCGTGAATTTACTTAAGGTCAAATTTTTGGTGCCGAGTAAGGATACTGACTTGAATAAATTAATTTTTACAACTCATAAGCAGAAGGAAGAGGAATGAATGAAGGAAAGAACGACAGAAGGAGTGTAAACTCACTCATAGGCAGAGGGAAGAAAAGAATGAAGGAAAGAAAGACAGATGAGGAAGAAAGGCAGAGAGGAAAGGGCAGACACCCAAAGTAGCACTACATCGAGTGAGAGTTTTACCTACTGCACATTTTAGTTTGCATGTTATGAGGTAGGTTATAATCACTGAGAAGGTCTGGGAAGTGAAACCCCCAGTTAGCTTTCAACAACTACAGTTAGCCTTCTACTGCTATTTATGGTTTTAACTTGTATACACTGGAGTTTCTTTGGTGTGCTGACGTCATGTCCAGTTGGTGAGACTGGCAATAACCATGCTATCGAGGGCATTCAGACAGCTTTCTGTAATATCACACGCAGGTATATTTTGTTTGTTCTCCAATATTTTTTGACTCAATATCAAATGGTAATCACCTGAGATTAATCTAATAATAAAATTATTTTCCTTGAGAATGTATAAGAAAACTGGTCAAATCATTACATCACTGTCGTTTGTATTAATTACCCTTTTGTGTTTTGTTAATGCCATTTTAATACCATGCATGTTCATAATTACAATGAAGTTATATCTTTTTCAATGTTTACCTAATAGTGGGTATAAGTAGGGGGTGATTTAAGTGGGGTAGGATGGTAATTTAAGTGGAGTAGGGTGGTATGACAGGGTAATTTAATTGGGGTGGAGTGGTAAGACAGAGTAAAAGTGAGAGTTCTGGAAAGTGGCCTGACCATATTATACTGCTGTACATGCAAACATATTGTTTGAGTGACACGGATTTGAGTAAAACAGTCCTTGTCCTGTCCATATCATCTGTTTTACTCAAAGATTGACTATACTTGACTATTTCCTTCATCATTTGAGTAACAATTTCATATATTATGTCTGAACTTTTGGTTTAAATGAATGGGCTTAAGCTGGATTTCCCCTTCATAATCAATTTATTTTGGGCAATGACTAACATACATGTAGTTGCCAGAACCAGAATAGATCAGGTTTCTGGGGGAGAAAAATTCACATTTCCAAAACTGGACCAAAATCACTTCTGGCTCTCAATTCTGCTTCATAATCTCTGAAATGCTGACATTGGTGACTTTGACAACACCCTCGGTAGTAGACTGAAGTACTGTATACTTCTCCTGTTTTGATACAGCTTTCAAGGAACACAGTAGAGCTCCTGACTGTGACTGACTTTTTATGACCCAAGGACTTACCTATGAAAAGGATGCTATCTCTCAAAAAGAGTAACTTACCTGAGGGTGAATTTCAGTTTACTGTCTTCAACACTCCACACTGACACAGTCTGGTCTAGGGCTGAACTGATGAAAGTGCCTCCTTGGTACCACTTCATACACAAAACCTGTAGAGAAAGAAAAGGATGCTCTTTCTAAAACATAAATGAGTATCACCAGTATACAAAAGGGATATGCATTATGGTGGGGAGGCGGTGGCTGAATCGGTAGACAGGCGGCCTGAAGTCATACAGTAATGGACCCAGGATCGAATCCCGGCTGGGGCAGGGTACAGTTTAAAGATTTGAATTTCCTAAAAGCAGACTTTCCTGATCAACCAGATCACTCGCCGACATGTCGTAAAAGTACCCCCACTAATACCAATACCTAGTCTTGTATGAGACAGCCCTAGAATGTATTCAATATGGACGGTGGGTGTTAGCGCCGAAGTGGTGACATGTGGAGGTGTAGGAGGACTACTTGGCCTTGAGATAGGTCACTGTCCCCCGAGAAATAGGCCCTGAGCCTCTGTCCAGAGTCAGACACGTAAAAAAAAAAAAAAAATGCAGCATACAGTAAACAAAAAATACTAGTTGAAGTATAGGAGGCCACCGCTATTTACAAGCTCAAGACCTACAAGATACATTTAATAATAATAATAATAATAATAATAATAATCTGGCCTTTTGTTTCTCAAAAGCGCCAGTTCTTCCTTCTGGGAATTCACTAGCGCTCAACACACATACATTATTTTTACAATTACAAAAATTGTGACATTTCTTGTATATAATACAAGCTACATCATATATATATGAAAGTGGCAATATTTAAACCCTATAATCATCCGTCATAGTACCTCTCTCCAGGTCATAGCATTTTGAAAAAAGAAAGGCTTTCAGCTGTCTCTTAAAGGATTCAACAGTAAAGAGTTGTCTTATGGACAATGGCAATCTGTTATATAATCTAGGGGCTCTATATGCAAAAGAACAATCAGAGAAAGATGACTGGTGAATGTCTCCTGGCTCACCAAGATGCAAGGAATTATCTTCACTGAGTAACATCACACTCGGGCGTGTCGATGGGAGTTTTAACAATTCAGCAAGATACTTCGGTTCACCAAACTTAAGAACCTTGAATGTAATATGACACAGTTTAAATTCAATTCTAGCCTTTACTGGTAACCAATGCAACTCAATCAGAAACGGGGTAGTTGAGGTTCTCGGGGGGAGACCAAAGATAAGCCGTGCCACCCTGTTCAACACAGACTGAACTTTTGTTAGTATATTATTTGGAAGACCAACCCACAGTGAATTACAATAATCAACACGAGACAAGACCACTGCATGGACCAATGTTAAGAGGCACCGTCTATTCAGGAATCTTCTCACAGAGTACAGATTTCTGATATGCAAAGTTACACCCTCTTACAATCTGATTAATATGTTCTTTGTAATTTAACTTAAAATTAAAATAAACACCCAGATTTCGAACAGAACTGACTGGATGCAGCTGTGACACGCCAATGTTCAAAGCCAGGGCATTGTCAGTGTCATCACCCCTTCTGTTTCCTCTGATGATGATGATCTCAGTTTTACCATCATTCAGCTTAAGTTTCCTCTTAGCCATTCAAATCTTAATATCAGAGATTAGAGATCCAAACTTTGTCTTAGTATCGTTGATATCTGACATCTTAACATAGAGCTGGGTGTCATCAGCATAAAATGATAGGACACATCATGAGCATCAAGTAGAGACAATAAACTACTTGTGTAGCTAGTAAATAGAACTGGATCCAAAACTGATCCTTGAGGGACTCCAAATAGAAGAGGAGCAGAATCAGAGCTAGCGTAATCAACAACCACTCTCTGAGATCTGTCCGACAGATACGACTTAAGGAGCAAAAAGGCACTATCACGAACGCCATAAAAATACAGATCATCCAACAATAGTTTATGATCTAATGTATCAAAAGCTGCAGACAGATCCAAAAGAACTAGGAGAGAGGACATCCTACTACAAGTGTTTGCCACCAAGTCACTCTGAATCCTTGTTAGTGCAGTTTCAGTTGAATGGTATTTTCTGTATGCTGATTGAACAACAGGAACAACTCTGTTGTGTTCCAGTAGTGGTACGAGTTGATCGAGTATGGCCCACTCAATAATCTTGGATAAAAAAGACAGGTTAGAGACAGGATGATAATTTGTCATGCTCTCGACATCAAGGCCAGGTTTCTTAATTAGGGGCCTAAGCAAAGCACGTTTCTCAGACTGCACAAAATTACTTTCTAAGAAGCATCTATTTATTATGTTGCAGATAAAGTCTGCAGCATGCTCATACGCATCAGGCAGTTGTGACATGTTACATGGATCGAGTGAGCAAAATGTTTTATTTAGTTCTCTGATGTAACATTTGACTTTGTTTACATCCAGCGGATGAAATGTTGAAAGCAAATGATCCCCGGTGCACAGTGGCTGGAAGTCAACTGAGTATGCTTCACTAGGAGAACTGCTGTCTAAATCACTTCTTATGCGAGATATCTTACTTGTAAAAAATGAAGCAAAATCAGAAGCCAATTGGGCATCAGATACAGAAGTTGGTTTAACAATTACATTCCTCCGACCAACCAAATTGTTCACAACTGCAGACAGTTTTTTTTTTATCACCACCACATGAATCAACTTTATTTTGATAATACCTAGCCTTTTGGGCTTTTACAGTGTGAACGACTGCTCTTCTCGCAAAAACATAACACAAACGAGTTACTTCGGTCTGCTGCAAGCGCCACTCACATTCTGCCCTTCTACGTTGTCTATGCAAAGAATTAATGGATGGACCATACCACGGAGAATTATCACGTACAGTGATTGTTTTTACTACCTCAGGACAATAATGGTCAAAAATTGACCTGAGCTCGTTGTTGTAAATATCAACCAATTCACCAGAAGAAAGACTTGAAGAATCGATGGAGTTTAAATGTTGATCAATTTCAAAACACATCAACTGGCGGTCAACATTGTTGTAATTTCTGAACCTGACGACCTTCTTATATGAAGGGGATTTCGGGACATCAAAACTAAGAGTGATCAGAGCATGATCAGAGATGAGGGGGTCAAATGAGTCAACCTCCACATCTGATATGCACCTGCAACCAACAGGGGACAAGATCAAGTCAAGGACATGTCCTGAGACATGAGTTGGATTACTCACATGGTTGAAAAAATTGTTCTGGGTGATCAACTCAAGGAATTCTGAAGAAAATGGTTTTGACTCTGGACTGTCAACCCAATAATTGAAATCACCACAAACAAGAAGTCCTCCAGGTTTAAGAGAAAACCCTTCAAGAAACTGCCCAAACTCCTCCATAAAACCTCGATCTCTGCCCGGATGACCTGGTCGATAGACAATTGCAATTCTAATGGTATTCTGATGGAAATTTATTAATACTTCCATAAATTCAAATGAAGATGGGGTCAGGTCTGGGTCAATGAGAGAAACATTTGCAAGTGCTGCCGAGTAGATGAGTGCTACGCCTCCTCCTGGATGGTCAGCAGCAGGCCTGGGAATACTAATAATAGAATGTGTCTTAGGCAAGGCATTACGAATAATATTGATATCAAACTCATACAACCAGGTTTCAGTCAAGCACAATATGTCAAGCTTGGGCTGATTTAGGGTTTCATTAATATAGTCTATCTTATTACGGATGGAACGAATATTTAAAAGACCCATCCTTAACTGGTTCAAGAGGGACGTAGTCAGTTTTTTGAAGGGTCAAAATTGGTGTTTTCAATCAATCTATTCCTATGAGAAATCATAATTGGACATTCTCTACTTGATGCAAAATGGGCAACCGACTGTGACTTTGAATTAGCATCTTGATGTCTTAAAGAGGAGCAATTGATGCATTTGGGAGAATTTCTGTTACTACAGTCCTTAGATTTATGGGCTCCAGCACAAAAGACACATTTAGGTTCATCACTTTTCCTAGAACATCTCTCAAATGTATGACCAAAGCCTTGACAGTGATGACACTGTGTGACCCAGAATCTATCGAAAGCGCGGCATCTTGTATGATCCACATAGATGTAATTGCCCTGTTCTACAATGGAGGATCTCACCTCTGGCAACATCTTCAAGACAGCAGTTTTGGTGTCATTCATTGTCCTTGTGAAGAGAAGGTTGAGGGTACAACCTCGATCAACGAGCATCTTAATTTTATTGTTTTTTCTCAGAATATCTGGGATGATGTCAGAGTCATCCAAGGAAGAGGAAAGGCCGGTCACAGTCATTTTAGGCAACAATTTCTTTGGCTCTGATATGCATAAAATGCCCTCAGAGCCAAAATGATCAATCAGCACCCCAGTTGCTTCACCCTTGGCCTCAGCTGACGGAAACTTCATTACCAGCCCACCAGTCTTGGTCTGAAGGCAGCTGTCAACCGGTACCGAGTTAAGTACGCCTCTGATGTCTTCTGGTCCCATCTGATTTGTCAAAGCACCAGCGCCACTCTCTGGTTTCACAATCAGTACATGCTGACTATGAATGGCTTTTTTCTGGCCATAAGCACTGATCTCAATCATGCCCCCAGGCAGATCCTTCCCTCCCCCCACGAGAGACCCGCGAACAGCATCCGCAAATGACTTGGCCTGATCTTGTGTGACCGCCATGGGTGATGAGACCTTGGTCTCTAGTGCCTCCAGTCTATTTGATACGTCTCTGACTGCTTGAAAGATCAGCCCAATAACTTTATCTTCAAATTCCTTCTTGGTACTACTTCCTCCACCAGCCAAGACCTCGTCTGCTGGTGCAACACACTGGCTACACAGCCAGCGAAAGCCCAGCTGGTGGCTTCTCTTCATGAATGGATAGTCGCCTGCATCCAAATTTTCACAAGCTATATGAATCCACTCGCTGCAGTAGGCGCACTTCAGTGCTTGTGCACTTTTTGCTACAGACCTACTGCAGCGAGGGCACTGGTGTTGTTTACTCATGATAAGGGAGAACAAAAAACAAAACAAAATGACAACAACAGCAAAACGTAATTACAATACTACCCGGGAAAAACCCGGGTAGCGCTGCCCCCATTTGTGTCACCCTAATTTAGAAAAAAAAAAAAAAAAAAAAAAAAAAAAAACAGGGTGTCTGCGAGGTCACCACGAGCAGGTGAGGTACGACTTGACTACCCTTCTAGGAAAGGTAACCCAAACCAAGGTGCCGCAAAAGTGCTGAGATGGTATTGAAACTTTTCCCAATTCAAGCTTTATAGCAGCAGCAAATATGTCACTTAGGCAAGACCTCATTGGATACAATACTGCCACAAATTTTTATATTTCTAACTGATTTCAGCAACTGCAGGAAATCATTAATGTATCTCCACTGAAAATAGTCACTGGCATATGTGCTTTGTCAAAAAAATTTGACTATGCCATAGCCCAGGTGGCTTCCTCCACTTCAGCCAGTACCTCTCAGCCACAATGACTCACTAAGAGTTGATTGCATAAGGGTCTGGGAAGACACATGACATTCAGAATCCTGTGACAGGAGATTAGCTATAGTTATGTAAAAAAGAAAGTTTGTTCCCAAACAGAGGCACAGATATTTGGGACAGAATGGAAGGGATGGTGGTGCGAGCAAAAGAACATTCCTGTGTTCAAAAACAGTCAAGATAAATGTACAAATGAACACAGGAAACGTAAGCCAACCTCAGATTCTGTATACAGTACCCTCGCATCCAAGACGGGTTTGTCCAAGACAGAGACCATAAATAATAATCCAATATATTGCTGTAATACAGTTGCATATGTCCAATGCGGAACCAACGGTTCATGACAGCCCAAATCTGAGGAGAATACAGATATGACGGTCTCACCCAGTCCAGAATGGTTCCCGCCCCAGGAAAGTGACGTGGTTGCGATATTGTCCAATAAAATATTGGCATCTGGTCATGTGATGATCAGGTGGGGCTTGTGCTTTTGTCTTCCTCAACAGTGTCGTGGACACACTTACCACGTGTTGCACTCAGTGTCTGCTCCTAGGTTATTGCCTCTCCTTTCGTAATTATACCTAGAAAACTGTCTGCTAACCCTTGAAGCGCCGCCATCTATCACATGCTACTAAGCTGGAGATAACTTAGCTACAAAACACACACTTTCAAGGTGAGGAAATTTGTTCTGGTGCCAAAATAGGTCTAGGCTGATGTTTGAGGGGCACTTTTCGAAGATTTTGTGACAATAATAATTTTTTCCATAAGGTCTTGTGTTGGTCCAAGGCGTTTCTTGTCCTACACGGGACCCTCAGGTGACAATATTATCGTGTTGGATGTGAGGGTACTGTACTACAACTATGTAAATCCAGATCATGAGCAAATCAGAATGTGATCTTTGCAGTCAACTACAGGAAGCCACAAACAAAGCCTACCTAGAGGCTAGTCTGGTTAGAAATATATCTTGGAACACAACATGTGCTTCACTGTCCCCATCACCAGAACAACAGAGTGAGTGTCACTGAAGAATAGGAAAAAAAGAGGATTGAAAGGTCAAAACCCTGACAAACACCACTACTGAAAGCTTTGAAAGAACACTGATCATCTACACCAACACCTATAGCACAACCAGAAAGGAAGTCTGAGGTGAAGGCTCAGTTGGAAGGACAGAAACCATAAGAGCGAAGCCTGAATGTTATATTATTTTGTGGCAGATTTTATGCTGATGGTCTCTCATATGTTAAGTCAATGACAAAGGTGTCATCAAAACTCTAAAGGAAAGCTGACCAAGAATCTGAACAGAATATATGCAGAATGACAGCTTGCAATATAACATCAGGCGATTAAACACCCGTAAGAGTAGGGCCTTGTGGCCACCTCACTGCTGTGGGTCTAAGAGGTGAGAAAGCACCACAAACAAAGTCTGTCCAAAAAGAAACCAAACTTTATAAATAATACGCCAACAAGCTGGCATGGTGTGCTTGTGACAGGAGTGCAGTGTGGCGGCAACTATGAGCTTTAGTCCAACACTATCTGCATCACGCCATGTCACTTAGTCATCAAGGTATATGTGCTGAAATGAATGTGTGTATGTATAGTGCACTTGGCAATTTGTTGGAAGTTGAACAACGAAGGATCTTGAAGTGCAATGTATTCACGCGAAATTTTGTTTCATATTGGGAAAAACTTTTACGGAGGCTTTTCAAATGTAACAACAGGCTTATGAGGAGGACTGTTTAAGCCATACACAATATCACAAGTGGCTCCAGTGGTTCAAATTGGGAAAAGCATCTACCAAAGACAATATTAAATCTGGACAGCCTTGCATGTTGAGACAACAATCACATTGAGAAAATGTGTGCTGTGATCTGTGAAAATCATCAGCTGACTGTCTGTGAAGTTTCCGAAGAAGTAGGCATCTGTAAAAGTTTCTTCTGCACAATTTAATAAAAAAACTAAAGATGCATCATGCTGCCAAAAAATTTGTGCTGTGTCTGCTGACAGATGACCAAAAAGAGGACTGTGTCATAGTCAGCCAGGAGCTGTCTGACTGTTTGAATGTTGATGAAAACTTTCAGAAAAATGTCTTGACATGTTGAAATCTTGGTGTATGGCTACGATGCCAAAATTAAAAGGCAGTCATCACATTGAGTTGGAACATCACCACCATGACCAAAAAAGCATCTCAGAGTTGTTCAAATGTGAAGATGATGCCGATCATCTTTTTTATTGGAAGGATGTCATTCATCATTAGTTTGCTCCACAAGATCAGGCAGTGAATAAAGAGTTTTACTTGGATGTCCTGAAGTGTTTGAGGAAGGCAGTGTGAAGGAGGAAACCTGATGCAAGAACAAACAAAACCTGGATGCCGCACCATGACAATGCACCTACTCATGTGTTAATGCTTATCAGTGACTTTTTGGCAAAGCATGAGAAGACTATCATCCCTCAGCAGCTCTGCTCTCCAAGTTTGGCCCCTGTGGACTTTTTTTTTTTTGTTCCCAAAGTCGAAAGCCACCCTGAAAAGTCGCCGATTTCACAGGACAGAAGAGATAGAAGAAAATTCTCTATGAGAACTTCGCACCACCCCTGAAATGCATTTCACAAGGAATTCCAAAATTGGTAAAAAATATTGGGAATGCTGTATCAACAATGGAGGAATTTTGATGGAGACAAGTCTGATTAAGTTGTAAGTAATGCAATATATATATCTATGGGGAGGTCCCAAAGATACGAGCAGTTAGGTTCCATTTGGCATAGTCGTATAATGAATTCTCATATAACAAAACATGTAACTAAAGGTAAAATATTGGATGGGTTCAAGGACCCCACCAAATGCAAGTTTTCAAACTAAAATATACGATACCAAACGCAACAAACATGTCTATATTACTGAACTGTAGAGAAAGCAACCTGAAAGAGCAAATAGTTTGCAAATGACATGACTGCACATTAATTAAACATATAAAACATACATAACACTCATCTATAAGTGGTAATGTTGTGTTGGAGGTAGAAAGCTGGCCTGGCGGTCACCAGCTGAGCAGTGCTGCCAGATTCCCAAACCCATATTATCACACCTGGCACATTAAAATTATCGCTTTTTGATCAAAATTATCGCACTCATAAACACAGGCATTTCTTCACATAAATCGGTAATTACTGTGGAATTAATATATTTATATATGGAGTGATTAATTAACGTTATTAAATTTGTTTAACTGTTAAGTACCTACCAGATTATAATACTGGTTATTGTAAGAGTTACTAAATCCTACTGCTGTACTAAGTCTTACAGTAGACTTGTTAATTTTGCAATTTCTTATTTATCTTTCAGATTATGAAATTATGAAAGTCATCGCATTATTGCATGCATGCTATTGCATACTGCAAAGTGTGCCAAAATATTGCATTTTGCGATAATTATCGCACATCTGGCAACGCTGCAGCTGACCAGTCCTGCTATTTCTCTCCAAGGTTGAGAGAAAACAGTGATGACAGCGTTTGCTGGAATGACTGACTTAGAATCCTCACACCTCACCCCAGACTGAATGTCGTATCATTGGATTTTCGAGATAATATATCGAAAACAGTCTCCAATTTACCCAGGTCATATCATCGCTTCCTCATATATCGAGTGGTCATATAATGGGACCTACATGTATATATATATATATATATATATATATATATACTGAAAAAATATATATACTGTATGTATATATAAGGCCCTGCACGCCACAAGGGGTAAAGCGCCATACCTGCTGAAACCTATTTTTTTCCACCAGCCGCTCCCTTAAACACTACCCTACGAATGCACAGTCACTTTGCTCAATTCCAATTAGTGCAGGTGAAAGTCTGAAGTGAGAAATGTGCTCCAAGCCCCCGTGCTGACATTTGGTCTGGGGTGTAGGTTCTGTTGCACGCCACAAAGGGTAAACTCCATTCATATGTCATCCCACAGCACCGACCAGCCAGCCAGTCAGAACATGCTATGTCTCCCACGCACGGATACTTAGAGCTGCTGATTTTCTCGAGGGTGGCACCTTACCTGCTCAGTCTCAGCGCCACCTCTGCCGAGCACAAAGCACCCCAGGAACTTACACCTTGTTTCGGGTGGTGCTTTGCACTTTACCATTTTCTACCATATTGCCCTTAAAAAACAACTTACATTTATCATAGTATTGGATGAACATGATACTTTATTGGTCTGAATAAGAAAAACAAAACAAAAATGGCTGCAAAACACTCTCAAAGTTTGGCAAGACACAAGCAAAAAAAATTCTGCTGATGATGGTGTAATTTTAACAATGAAAATATTGTTGTGCCAAATTTCTTAGATACTGCCCTTAAAGTACTCACATTTATGCACCTTATGTCCAAATTTTAGAAACTAAAATTGAAAAACAACATTTCTATGAACTTTTTTGTGTCGCCAGACTTTGAAGGCGATTTGTGGAAAATCGTAAATGTGTCACTTTGCCCCTTATGGCGTGCAGGGCCTCATATATTGAAAAGGTTATTCTCTTACTGGATAAAACCTCTTACAGTGATGCTTCCTGTTGGGTTCCCACACCCCAGCCCATTGCAGTGGGGACAACAGTGAATTTAAGTTAATTTGTGCACATACACACAAACACAAACACACACACACACAATGGCTGCGAGAGGGAGGACGTTTATCACTTCACTCTGCACTGGCCACCTTTGACAGCAACTGGCCACACCTAAATAGTATCTTCGCGTGAGTCAAGCTCCGTACTAGGCTAAATAAAGTCTATCTATCTATTGCCAGACGCCTCAATCCCGTTCGGGATGGCCTCAAACAAATCACCTCCACGTCGCCCTGTCCCTCGCCATTTCACTGACGTGCTCCCAACTCACACCCCCCTCTCTCACATACCTCTCCATGTGGTAGGTCTCCATATTATAATTGCAAATCATACTAGATAGATAGATAAATAGATAGATAGAGAGACAGATAGAAGCAGGAAGTCAAATGATGAGAAGGTGTTGTGTTTGCGAGAAGCGAGCAGCGCTAAACGCTTACACGGAGGAAAGCTGACGACAGCGGCCAGTAAGGAGATGATTCAGTTAGCTGTCAGCAGTCCTCTCGTGAGAAAGTTCTGTTGCCATGAGGAAGATACGTGACACACACACCCTACTACACGAGATGTTAGAAAAGAGAGTTTAGAAGGAGACAAGCGACCCTAGAGAGAGGTCGAGACGGAGATTAGCCTTAGAACAGAAAGAGAGAGAGATAGCGAGACAGGAAGGTAGCTACCCGGGACTTATACTCTTATACCTGTTTAATATTTCCAAGACAAATAAAAATAGTCCCATACTATTCTTTACCTCTCCCGTCACTACATGACATCTGGTGGGGAAACTACTACAAGATATAAAAGCCGCTCGACCACAAGTCTAAAATATACGCCTCTACAAGCAAATACAAGTCGCTGCTTTATGATACAAAGTCTTTATGACATTTGGTAGCAGCGAACGTATACGAACCTCGTCTACGAATCAACATTAAATTCCTACAAAATATCAAGATTGACAACAACCAACAATATCAGCTCCTGCCCACTCCGTCTCCCAGATCATTACGCTGATGCAGAGGTCAAGAGATCACTCGACGCCTTGCAAGTAGCTTAACGACAAACCAGCAAATCTGCGGACATCGTCTCCGAATTAAAAGCAAATTTCTACAAAAGCAACCGAGACTACAAGGTTAGCTTCAGTTCTACAAAGTCTACAGCCATCTACAATCAACTACAATTAACAACTCTACGTCGTCTGTATAATCTCCTACACGCACCTACAAGTAGCGGCAGTCTTCATCCCACAACGAATAAATCACTAGAGAAAAGGACAGAGAAAACTTCCACATAGAATAAAGGGAACAAACAAACGAAGAGTGAGACACGATTTACAACTCATCTTACTCACTCGTCTTCACTCAAGTTACTCATCGCTACTCATTCACTCACCACAGCTACCAGTGTGGGAAGTTGAGGTCATCATGCGTGCTTGCTGAACAGACGCCACGTCAGTCAACACACCACCTGCACCACCACTCACACCATTTCCCACCACGGTAAAAATTAGTAAGTTACATAGTTACTTCATTTATACA
This sequence comes from Coenobita brevimanus, assembly GCF_032717465.1. Lineage (NCBI taxonomy): Eukaryota > Metazoa > Arthropoda > Malacostraca > Decapoda > Coenobitidae > Coenobita > Coenobita brevimanus. The sequence goes on from NC_137046.1 coordinate 30,120,691, forward strand.
ATACACAGTGATAGACAATAAGCTTCTGCACAAACATATAAAACGTGCTGTATAGTTACAGTTTAAATACACATACTTACTTCAGTTATCTCCATAACTCAAACACTAAATAATCACCAACAATAAATATTCTACACTGTATATATTCATTCATTTATTATAACATTTATTTACTACCAACGAGTGTTACCATTCATACCTACATAAAATACGTGTTTCATACATACAACTATACATTAATTATATCTACAAAGTGATAAAGAAAATATACAATCACAGTTACTCAGTGAGCAATTAAAAGAACTGTATTAAACATTTATTAATTAAAGCTACCTAGTGGAAACAGACAAATTAAGTTACAAGGTAACCTAGAGAAGAAAAAAAAAAAATGGCCAACACAAATGCCGTTAGCAAGAGTGAATATCTTCAACACAATCGTGAAGACAATGATTTCCACACAGTGCTGACACACATATTACTCACGAAAGGTACAGGTGAACAAGTCAGTGTGTATAGTTAATACTGTATATATGTATATATTTTTTTTTATATAAAATAACAAAATATGGGACTATATAATATCATTTTCAGTAATATCTGTGCAATATAAACTAAACTTTAAAAAAGTATCTCAAGGAAATTAGCCAGTAATTATGTAACCATGAACAACATGGAAAAAAGTGTACACAAGCAAAGAAAAACAAATACCACATAAACTACAAACGAAAAAGCAAATTGTGTCTCCACAAACAAGTGGCATGACACATCATCACTATCATCGACCGCAGCATATGTTAGGACTGCAGTTATTACAATTGTTACTCCATATTATAATTATGTAACGACAAACGATTGCATTATGTTACACTAACTACAATTATGTACCTACAAACGATATGTAACAATTATGTAACGACAAACGATTGCATTATGTTACACTTTGCCAATTATGTAACAGTTGCATTAACAAGATGTAACTTTTATGTAACTTTAACTACAATTATGTAACTACAAACGATATGTAACAATTATGTAACGACAAACGATTGCATTATGTTACACTTTGCCAATTATGTAACAGTTGCATTAACAAGATGTAACTTTTATGTAACTTTAACTACAATTATGTACCTACAAACGATATGTAACAATTATGTAACGACAAACGATTGCATTATGTTACACTTTGCCAATTATGTAACAGTTGCATTAACAAGATGTAACTTTTATGTAACTTTAACAACAATTATGTACCTACAAACGATATGTAACAATTATGTAACGACAAAACAGTTGCATTAACAAGATGTAACTTTTATGTAACTACAATTATAAGGCCAACACAATTATGCATTAACACAATATTTGGTAACAATTCATAAAATGTTACAATTATGTAGTACCACAATGTTAGTACAATATTATAAGTCATACAATTATAGCACAATTCTGTATTACCAGTATCATCATACAAGTTAGGTGAAATATTAGACATTACTAAAGTGATAACTCAAATATGTAATGTATAACTTAGCAGTATTACCATTGCACAATTATATTGCATTTATTCAAATATGTATTCAACTTATTTAAAATGTAATATTACTGAATAATCACTATTTACTATGAATAATATATGTATACAATATTCATACAATTATGTTACTTTACAATATTATGTATTTCACTTAATTAGCTTATAAGTTTATTATAATGTGTATGTAGTATGTATTAATATATTATAACTATTAAATGTCGATGGTACGCCATTTTTGCGCGGCAGAGCAATGTGGTAGGTCTCCATATTATAATTGCAAATCATACTAGATAGATAGATAAATAGATAGATAGAGAGACAGATAGAAGCAGGAAGTCAAATGATGAGAAGGTGTTGTGTTTGCGAGAAGCGAGCAGCGCTAAACGCTTACACGGAGGAAAGCTGACGACAGCGGCCAGTAAGGAGATGATTCAGTTAGCTGTCAGCAGTCCTCTCGTGAGAAAGTTCTGTTGCCATGAGGAAGATACGTGACACACACACCCTACTACACGAGATGTTAGAAAAGAGAGTTTAGAAGGAGACAAGCGACCCTAGAGAGAGGTCGAGACGGAGATTAGCCTTAGAACAGAAAGAGAGAGAGATAGCGAGACAGGAAGGTAGCTACCCGGGACTTATACTCTTATACCTGTTTAATATTTCCAAGACAAATAAAAATAGTCCCATACTATTCTTTACCTCTCCCGTCACTACATGACATCTGGTGGGGAAACTACTACAAGATATAAAAGCCGCTCGACCACAAGTCTAAAATATACTTCTCTACAATTAACTACAAAGTCTTTATGACTACAAAGTCATCTCATCCTTGGCCTCCCCCTCCCTCTCCCCCCCCCTCCACCTCACTCACATACACTCTCTTCATCAGTCTTTCAACCTCTATCCTCTCCACATGGCCAAACCACCTCAGTGTATTCCTCCTAATGCTTCCTATCACATCCACACCACAACGCTCCTTTATATCCTCATTTGTCAGCCTGTCTCTCCATATGACTCCACAGGCTCCTCTTAAATAACTCATTTCCACTGCTCTCACTCTTGACTTGTGTCCTTCCAACAACATCCAAGCTTCACTTCCATACGTTAGAGTTGGTATCACAATACTGTCATGTAGTAACTTTTTCACTTCCATGCTCACTTCCCTGTTTCTTATCACTGCCTTCAAGGAACCAGCAACCTTTCTTCCCTGCTGTACCCTTTCAAGCACTTCACCCTCCAAACCTCCATCCTTACTCATCACACTACCCAAGTACTTAAACATACTCACATTTTCCAATTCCTCACCATCCACCCTCGCTGTACATTCACTGACTTCACCTCTCTCAAAGACCATCACTTTACTCTTCCCTACATTCACCTTCAGATTCCGTTTCTTACACACTCTCCCAAACCCATCCACCAAGCCCTGCAGCTCCCCTTCGTCTTCACTCAACAACACAGTATCATCTGCAAACAACAGTACAGGGAGTTTCCAAACACTATTCTCTCTCACCAGGGCCACTCCAACATCCACTACCCTACCTTGTACCTCTTTTATTACCCCACCCATGTACATATTGAACAACCATGGACACATGACATATCCCTGTTTCAACCCAACCTTAAAAGAGAAAAATTCACTCAGTTCACCATCCACAAGCACTGCAGCCTTAACACCATCATACATACTCTTCAAAGCATTCAACAACTTTCCATCTACTCCATATATTCTTAATACTTTCCACTATCCTTGTCTATCCACCCTGTCATATGCTTTCTCCAAATCCATGAAAGCCGCATACAACTTCTTTCCCTTCTCTAGAAACTTTTCCACTAAAGATCTAATAATGAATATCTGATCTACACACCTCTTTGCTTCCTAAAGCCTCCCTGTTCTTCAACTAATTCCTCTGTTCTTTCTCTTACTCTATCAATAAGTATCCTACCATACACTTTTCCTATTAAACTAAGAAGACAAATGCCCCTATGATTACTACATACTTCTTTTTCCCCTTTTCCTTTGTACAAAAGAATAATTATACCTGACTTCCAATCATCCAGGATATTAACTTCCTCCCAGGCCAATCTGCACATCTTCCACATCCATTCTACTACTATCTCTCCCCCATGCTTCTGCATTTCACCACACACTCCATCAATTCCTGGGGCTTTCCCCAATTTAACTTTCTTCATTGCTTCCACAACTTCTGTCCTACTGATTTCTTCTTGTCTTTTCACCTCCCTCCTCCACCCAGCCATTCCTCAGCCACTTATACTTGCATTACTTCCATCCTCTATGTTCAACAATTCCTTCAAGTGTTCTCTCCATCTGCTCACTTTTTCTCCCTTCTCCACTAGTAATCTACCATTTTTATCTTTCACTCCCTTGCTAACTTCACTTCTGCCCTGTCTTACTCTCTTCACCTCTTTCCAGAACATTTTCTTACTTCTCCCTTCTCCACTAGTAATCTACCATTTTTATCTTTCACTCCCTTGATAACTTCACTTCTGCCCTGTCTTACTCTCTTCACCTCTTTCCAGAACATTTTCTTACATTCCCTCCACTTTACACTCAAATTCCTTCCAAATTCCTCATCTACTCACTTCTTACTCTCTCTTACTAATCTTTTCACCTCTCTCTTTCTTTCTACATATAACTCTCTCTTCTGCCTCTCAAATTCTTCCATGCCCCTATTTCTCATCCATTCATTGTATGCTTTCTTCTTTTGTGCCACAGCCTGTCTCACTTCTTCATTCCACCACGCTGTTCCTTGCACCCCCCTCCGTCTCCTCTTCATCCCACACACCACATCATATGCTGCACATATTTCTTCTTTGAATATCCTGCACACACCTTCCACGTCCCCCATCTGCTCCAATTCATATTTGCCCAATCATTCCTCCACTTCTCTCTTATATTCTGCCTTTTTCTCATCCTCTTGTAACCTTTCCATTCTCCTTGCAAATACTCCTTCTTCCCATCCTAAATCAAGTTTAGTTCTAATATAGTACAGTAAGTATAAGCAAAAGTATTGTCCAAATTAAAGAATACATCCAAGTTAGTGCAAGAATCCACTGATACAAAGCATCGTCAGAAAGGTATCGTCTGTCACCAGGCGGGTAGCAGGGAGATGCAAATTTGAAAGTAAAAATTATCTTTCTAAGTAAAAATTATCACAAGATAAGCACCATCTTTAGTAAAGTGAATATCTATCTATCTATAGCCCGATGCCCTAATCCCGCAAAGGGTGGCCACAGACAAAACACCTCCAAGTCGCTCTGTCACCCGCCATTTGACTACCCTTGCCCAACTAACTCCCCCCTCCCTCATACACCTCCCAACTCCATCCCTCCACCTCATTCTCGGTCTTCCCCTCCCTCTCTCTCCCTCCACTTCACCTACATACACCTCTTAGTCAGTCTTTCATTCTCCATTCTCTCCACATGTCTCCTAATATTTTCAACCACATCCACATGCACCCCACAACGTTTCTCCACTTCTTCATTCATCAACCTGTCCCTCGACGTCACTCCACACGCTCCTCTCGAGTAACTCATTTCCACTGCTCTCACTCTTGACTTGTTTCCCTCTAGCAAGGTCCATGCCTCGCTTCCATATGTCAGGGTAGGGATCACAATACTATCATGTAGTGATCTTAACTTCCATACTTACCTCCCTATTTCTCATCACTGCTTTCAGTGAACCAACAACCTTCCTTCCCTGCTGTACTCTTTCAAGCACTTCATCCCCCAAAGTTCCATCCTTACTCATCACACTACCCAAGTATTTGAATGCACTCACATTCTCCATATCCTCACCATCCAACCTCACTGTTCATTCTATGACTTCATTCCTCTCAAACACCATAACTTTACTCTTGTTTACATTAACTTTCAAATTCCTCTTCCTACACACTGTCCCAAATTCATTCACCAACCCTTGCAACTCCCATTCATCTTCACTCAACAATACTGTATCATCAGCATACACCAACACTGGAATCTTCCACATCTCACCCTCATTCATTAGAGCCACCCCCACCTCCACTGCCCTACCTTGCACTTTCTTTACAACCCCATCCATGAATATATTAAACAGCCATGGAGACATCACGCATCCCTATTTCAGTCCCACATTTAGATCAAAGGACTTGCTCAGCTCACCATCCACTCACACCATAGCCCTAGCTCCTTCGTACATCCTCTTCACAACATTCAGCAACTTCCCATCCACTCCATATATTCTTAATACCTTCCACATACCTTCCATATCTATTCTGTCATAAGCTTTCTACAAGGCCATGAAGGCAGCATACACTTTCTTTCCTTTCTCTAGATACTTCTCCACTAAATATCTTAGAACAAATATCTGATCTACACACCCTTTTCCCTTCCTAAATCCCCCTTGTTCTTCTCCAACTAGTTCCTCTGGTATATGCCTAACCCTATCTATGAGTATTCTACCATATATTTTTTCAGTCAAACTAAGAAGGCAAATATCCCTGTGGTTACCACAAACTTCTCTCTCCCCTTTTCATTTGTATAAAGGAACAATTATACCTGATTTCCAGTCCTCTGGAACCCTTCTCTCTTCCCAAGCCAATCTACACAACTTCCATATCCACTCCACAACAATCTCACCCCCATACTTCAGCATTTCACCATACACTCCATCAATTTCTGGGGCCTTTCCCATCTTGATCTTCTTCACTGCTTCCACTACTTCCGTCGTACTGATCTTTTCCTCCCTCCTCTCATCTCTTCTTCTCCCAGCCATTCCCCAACCACTTATACTCGTACTGCTCTCACTCTCTACATTCAACAAATCCTCAAAGTGCTCCTTCCATCTCCTCAATTTCTCTCTCTTCTCCACCAACAATCTATTATTCCCATCTTTCACTCCCCTACTTTCTTTACCTCCTGCCAAAACAATTTCTTACTCTCCCTCCATTTTACACACAGATTCCTCCCAAACTCTTCATCCACTTTCTTCTTACTCTCCTTCACCAATCTCTTCACCTCCCTTTTCCCACTCACATATACCTCTCTCTTCTCTCATCTTCTCCTTTACCTCTACTCCTTAGCAATTCCCTATATGCCTTCTTCTTTTGTTCCACAGCTTGTTTCACTTCATCATTCCACCATGCTGTCCCTTGCACACCCTTGCATCTCCTCCTCATTCCACAAACCACCACACACACTGCGCCTATCTCTTTTGTTAATATCTTACATACATCTCCCACCCCTTCCATCTGCTCTAACTCATACCTTCCCAATCTTCTACTGTGGTCTTATACTCTGCCATTTCCTCACTATCTTGCAACTTCTCCACTCTTCTCACAGGAGCTGTTTCCTCCTGTCGTCCCCTTCGTCTCTTAACCCATTTTCTTTGCAGCCTTACCTTGACCATCACTAAAAGATGGTCCGAGACTCCATTCCCCCACCCTCTCCACACTCTTGCATCCAACACTTGTCTTCTCATTCGCTCATCCACTCACACATAATCTATCACTGCCTTTAGTTCAACAAGTTCCCCATCCATCCTCCTCATGACTCTTCATGTATACCTGTGGATCATCTTATGCTGAAAGAAGGTGTTGACTATTGCCAACCCCTTACTGGCACAGATGTCCACCAAAACACTACCATTCCCATCTACTTCAGCTGGCACACCCCACTGACCAACCACTCCATCCACTCGTACATTCCCAATTTTGCCATTCATGTCTCCAATCAAAAACACTCTCTCACTCCTCTCAAACTTGTCCATACATGTTTCTACACTTGCCCAAAACTCATCTTTCACTCTTGCCACTCGGTCCTCTGTCGGTGAATATGCACATACAATCGCCTAAGCTTGTATACCTACTTTCATCCTCACCCACATAATCCTTGCACCTACTGTTCCATACTCTCCTATTCTCCTTCCACTTCTTGCTTATCATCAGACATACTCCCTCTCTTGTCCTCTCATTCTCATTAACTCCTGCACATATTCCTAAACCGTATTTCCATTCTCTCACCCTTTCACCTTTCCATTTAGTTTCAGTTAATCCACATACATCCACTCTTGCATCCTCAAGCACCTGAACAATCTCCCTCTCTTTCACTTCATCATTCACTCCTCTCACATTCCATGTCCCCACCCTTAGAATGTCCTTTGGCCGTTTCTTTGTTGTTAAAGTATGGTCCGTCCTGGTCTGAGGCGCTTTATTTGCTTGTTTAGTTAATTCTTTTTCGAGGTGGGGCACTAACCCACCACCAACCCTTTTAGTTGCTTCGCATGACAAGCAGGGATACTGGGGGAGTATTCTTGAAAACCTCCTACCCCCAGGGGGTAAGATGAGCACCATCTTTAGTAAAGTGAATATGGAAGGTGTTAAGAGAAGGGATAAAGCCAGAAAACAGGATGATGAATTCTACACAGAACAGGTTGAAGTGGAAACATATAATTAGTAGAGAAAGCAAATAAACTGGAGAAAACTTTTCAAAGTGATACAGATGAAATTAAGAAGGAATTACACATGCAAAAAAAAAAAAAAAAAAAAAAAAAAAAAAAGATGAGCTGTCAGCTGAGGTTGTTTCACTGAGAAAGATGACTAGTGCAATGGTGAGTACAACTGTCAACCATGAGAGTATTAGGAGGAGTTCAGAAATGATAGAGCCAATTAGGCAAGCAAGCTATCTGATAGACCAAAGCAGTGATATCGAAGAGAAGATAACCCAAGTGAATGAAATGATGAGAAATTGCAAAGATGAAGTACAAACTACATATGCTGAAATGGTAAAAGTAAGGAAAGACTTTGAAACAAAAGTCGAAGAAAAAAGCATTACAAAGGAAGTGAAAGAAATAACTGAAAACAACTCACAACTGGTCAAAGATTCAGCAGACATCAACAAATCTATAGCAATCACTGGTATAGATGAAGAAATAAGAAACAGAATTTCAAGAGACAAAAAGGAGATGGTAAATGTAATGAACATGTTGAGCGGAGTATCAGAGGATAACTGTGATAATGACATACAGGAACACAAAAGACTAGGGAAATATGAGAGAAATAAATCAAGGCCCTCGAAAATAACCTTCCAGAGTGTGAATACTGTGGAGGAAATACAGGCATACCTCGGTTTAAGGATGTAATTGGTTGGGTAAAACCCCATCGCTAGGGCAGGGTATCATATATTGGGGTAATTTTAACATGTAATGTGGAGCATTTACCAGTCTTGGGTTACCCCCCCAATCAAGCCCAAAACCCACCCAAATGAGCCCCAAAACTAGTTTAAAACCAATCTAAACGGCCTAACAGCTGTCAAGGAAGCTAACCTAGGCCTAACACCTATAAATAACTCATTGAAACCTACAAATAAAATCTGAAAATCATCAAATATAAGTCTGGAAAAAAATCAAACTCAGTAAACTGTACCCCAAAATGACAATGTTCACCTCAGCTATGACTAAAACACATTAATGTAAGTCTAAAAGCAGTTTATAATTTAACCTAAACACATAAATTTAGTCTACGATATCATCAAAATCAGTAAAAAAATCAAAACCCATCGTTAAACTGGGGTTTGGCCATCGTTAGGCAAGGTATGTTGTTATTTCTATCCCCCACTGTTAAGCTGGGGTATTGCATCTAGGGGTATCATATGTCGAGGTATTACTGTACTAAAAAATGCAAACTCATGGAAAAAGAGGAATTTCAAAAAGTATGGATAAAAAGATGCCTAACTCAAGAGGAATTGGGAATACTAAAAAAGAAGTGGGAAGAAGCTAAAACAAAAAATGAGGAAAGATCAGAGGATGAAAGGAGTAAATTTTTTTTTACAAAGTTGTGGGATTACAAGTAAGAAAATGGCACATAAACAACAGGGACTAAAAAAAAATGGAAGGTAGTAGACTCAAAACTATGTCAGATATGTAAACAACATAATTAAGTTGATGTACTCAAATGTACATGGAATGGTATCTAAATTATTAGAGATAAAATACTACAACAAAGGAATGGAACCACATATTGTTTGCCAAATTTAAACAAAATTAAGCCCAAGGATATCAAATGACGCCCTAAGCTTTGAGGATTACAATATATAGAGAAGAGATAGAAATCTGGAAAATAGGAAGATAAGTTCTGGAATTAATAAATGAAAATCTAAAAGCCAAAGAGACAGAACTAGATATACCTTCAAAAGTATAACTGACTGTATTATACACTGACACATCTGAAGGGAAAATAACTGTGGCAAATTTCTACACTCCACCCAAAACAAACACTTGAGAAAGAGGCAAATGGGAAGACTTGCAGAAAGTACAATTCAGAGTTTAAGAGCCCTACTAGACAGAATGGAAAAGAAATCTGAAAAAATAATATTAACTGGAGATTTCAATACAAATATAAATTGGAATACTCCAGATGTAAGAAGCTCTGAAAGCTATTGGGATCAAAAGCTCCTGGATCTTCTACAGGAGTTTTTCCTAACACAACATGGTTATTGCCATGTATGTGGGTGCTCACACCCAGGTAATAGAGAATGGAGATTTGAGTGATGAGTTTTCTGTGAATGTTGGTGTGCATCAGTTTTGAGTCCCTTGTTGTTTATCATGGTACTTGAAGCCCTCTCACATGACTTCAGAAATGGACCCCCATAGGAGATGTTGTATTCTGATGATTTGGTGTTGTTTGCAGAGAATGAAAGGGAGGCAGAGGAAAGATTTAGGAAGTGATGGTATGGGGCACTAAGGCTTAAGAGTAAATGCAGATAAAACCAAAGTGATGATATCTTAGGGCAGGGGGTGGTACTGTCAAAGAAGATGAAGAGTGGCCATGTGCAATTTGCCACAAAGGTGTGAGAAGTAATTTCATCTTTTGCAGTGTTTGTGATAAGTGGGTGCATAAGAGATGTAGTGGCATTAGAGGCAGACTGATAGTTAATGCTGATTTTATGTGTGCGGTGTGACAGGGAAAGCAAGCGTGAAAGGACTGAACTTGCTGGTGAGTCTCTTGAGTGTGTGGAGGAGTTTTGTTATTTGCAAGACAGGTTATGTGCTGGACGTGAGGCTGGAGCTAGCTCTGTGGCTAGGGTGAGGAGTGGTTGGAAGAAGTTCAGCAAGCTGTTGCCTCTCCTGACACTGAAAGGGTTCTCCCAACCTGCTTAGGGATCTTAGTATGCAGCATGTGTTAGGAGTGTAATGCTGTGTGGCAGTGAGACCTGGGCAGTAAAGGAAGAGGATATTTGCAGGCTCAAATGTACAGAAAAGACAATGATTAGGTGGATGTGCAATGTGTCCCTGAGTGCAAGGCCTGGGGGGGCTAGGTTTATGATGGAAGAGCTGAGAGGTAAAATGGGACTAGAGTGGATTGGTGCTGTGATGAGGAGAGGTAGATTGAGGTAGTTTGGGCATGTGGAGAGGACGGGAATGATAATTGGGTTCAGAAAGTGAGAAAGTGAGAAGCGTTAATATAAGGGGTTGGGTTGTGAGGGGCTGACCAAAAAAGACCTTGGACGAGGTCATTTAAGTTTGACCTCTGGGTTAAGGGACTGAACAGGGAGGCTGCCAGAGATCGAGTAGCATGGAGAGCCGCCATTAGGTGACCAAGGCTAACACATGCAAGCATGTTGGAGCCTTCAAAAACAAAACAAAACATGTAATGGAAAATACCAGAAAAAGAGGACTAGAGAATCCACCATTACTAGATATTAAGTTAACCAGTCAAGATAATGATATTGACAACATAATGTATCACCCTCCATTTGGCAAAAGTGACCATGCAGTATTAAATTGCAACTTAAAGACTATACATGATATAGTTAGCAGTCATGAAAGTTACAAAAAGAGCCAAAACTACAAAAAGGGCAACTACCATGACTTAAAGAAGTCTATCTATCTATATACCTAGGCTGCTTTCCCCAAAGAAAGGGAGGTAGCTCAGACAGGATGACACACTCCCAATTTACTCATCCACACACACATATTAATTTGTGTCTTACCCCAAGGGCAAAAGGGACAGATCCTCACTGCACCACATCACACGAGGGTCAACTGCGCAGTGCAATCAGTGACATCCGCAGCAGGGCCCGACAGCAGAGCTGGTTTACCCCTGCCACATCATAATGAACCCATCCCCTTACCCAGATCTGACCTGATCACCTGATCAGACCTAATGCAGAAGAATATCCCCTCAGGGCCACATCACCATTTATTCATTCATAATTTTTCTCCAATCATTACTATCGCACGTAGCCACTCTTCCTTGCTCAACACACATCCCTCTCGCATCTAATGCTCTCTTCACACTGTCCATCCATCCTATATGTGGTCTTCCTTTCAGCCTTACACCTTTCACATCTGATCCAGTTATCTTTTTCACCAATCACTCTTCATCCATTCTCTTGATATGCCCAAACCATCGCAACACTCTCTGCTCAACTCGATCAGCCATCTCTCGCATAACTCCAGTTCTCCTTTGCACTTCATCATTTCTCACTTTATCCATACGCGTCACTGCACGCACACTCCTCAGACACCTCATCTCCATTACATTCAAACTTTTCTGCCCTGCTACACTCATATTCCATGTTTCAGCCCCATATAATGCAGTCAGTACCACTACACCCTCATACAGTCTTTTTTTTTTACATCCATTCTGAGTGAATGACATTTAAACACATTTTTTCAATTTTCCCAGCACCTTTCCTACTTCATTCATTCTAAACTTCACTTCTACATCTATTCTTCCACCCATAGCAACATGTGACCTGAAATACTTAAACCACTCTACCTCCTCAAGTAACTCACCATTCAAAACTATATTCATCATCTTACCATCTACCAACCTCGTACACTTCATCACTTTACTCTTAATCTCATTTACTCTCAATTTCTTCCTTTCACACACCCTTCCAAACTCTTCAACCAACTGTCTCAGTCTCTCCTCCAAATCAGTCACCACTTCAGTATCAACACAAAACAAGTTGATTCAGATCACACTATACCATCAGCGATGGCTCAATCGGTAGACAGGTGGCCTGCAGTCCTACTGGACCTAGGTTCAAATCCCTGCTAGGGCAGGGAACAGTTTAAGGATTTGAATTTCATACAATCAGACTTTACTGATCTACCAGAAGACCCACTGACATGTTATAAAAATACCCCCGCTAATACTAATACACCAGTCCTATATGAGGCAGCCCTAGCATGTATTCAATATGGAAGGTGGGTGTTAGCGCCGAAGTGGTGACATGTAGAAGTGTATGGCATGTACAGTAGGAGGACTACTAGGTCTTGAGAGCAGGCTGTGAAGCCTATGTCCAGAGCAGGGGAAAAAAAACAAAAAAAAACTGAAACCTACATCTAATACTCTCGCATTCACCTCCCTTACAACACCATCCATATAAATATTTAACAACCAAGGTGGCATTACACATCCCTGCTGCAGCCTCACTCTCACAGGAAACCCATCACTCACAGTATTTCTCACTCTTACACACGCTCTACTATTTACATAAAAACTTTTCACTCCTTATAACAAACTACCATCAAATCCATACAATCTCAAAACAGTCCACAAAGCCTCCCTATCAACTCTATCATACGTTTTCTCTAAATCCATGAACATCCAAAACACATCCTTACTTTTTACCAAATACTTTTCACACACCTGCCTCACAGCCAATACCTGATCCACACATCCCCTTCCTCTCCTAAAGCCACACTGCTCATCACCAATCACTCTCTCTGTACCTCTCTAACTCTGTTAATTAACACTCTGCTATACACCTTTACCCACAACACTCAACAGACTAATACCTCTAAAGCTAGTACATTCATACTTATCACACTCACCTTTATTCAATGGAACCACACAAGCACTTGCCCAGTCAAACAGCATCATACCACTCACAAAACACACATGCGGCAATCTTACTAACCACTCAACAATAGTCGCTCCACCACCCTTCAGGCATTCGACAGCACACCCATCCATACCTGCAGCTTTCCCTGCTATCATCTCCTTTACTGCCTCCTGCACATCCTCCATCGTGATCAAAGAATCATTCAACTCTCCCAACACATTTATTCCTTGCACCCTTCCATCTGTCACAATCTCAGCCTCCCTTTCCTCCTCTACATTTAATAATCTTTCAAAATACTCTGCCCAACTCTTCCTTGCTGCATCCATCTCAGTTAACATCCTTCCATCCTCTGCTTTTACTCACTCTTCCTTCCCAGACTCTCCCTTTTGCACCCTTTTCACCTCCTTCCAAAACATTTTCTTATTCGGATGAAAATTCTCAGTCAACTGCCTACCCCACCTCTCATCTGCTGCCACTTTAGCATCACACACAGCCCTTCTCGCCATATTCCTCTTTTCCTTATACCTCTCATATGACACCTCATCCTTCCCCTGCAGCCACACTTCATATGCATGTCTCTTCTCAGCCACAGCCATACTTATTCCTCATACCACCATTCACTTCCCTTTCTTACACCACCACCTGCTCGTCTCACACCACACACCTCTTCTGCAGTACTCTTAAAAACCGCCATTCCTCTTCCACCCTGCCATTTTCCTGATCTTTCACTGCATTCCACTCACCTTTCAACCTCTCCTGATATGCTATCATTTTCTCTCTTTTGTTCAATTCACTCACTTTTAAAACCTCCCTGCCACACCTAAATCTCTTAGCTCTCACCCATGTCATACCTACTCTCAACTTTCCCTCCATCAGGTAATGGTCAGACATACCTCCACCCTCCCCTTCCAAAACTCTCACATCCAACAGTCTTCCTCTTACATTCCTGGACACAACCACATAGTCCATCAATGCTCTATCAACAGCCTATCCATCCTCCTGTCTCACCCATGTATACTTATAAATATCTTTCTACTCAAACAAAAGTAATATCCTGATGCCCAATAAATGGACTCCCCAATGTCCAGACATTTTGGGCCTCAGCCTTCGGAACCCAGAAATGGCCAAAAAACATATAAAAAAAACAACAACATTTTTTTCAATCGTACTCTGAACTTGGCGTGTGGCGCCGAACAGCTGTGTTTACATGTTGCCGCTTGCTTCCTCCCTCCCCAGTTACCGCCTAACTACCATTCTGACTAGATGCTCATCGCAACGGATGCCGCACGTGCTCGCTTTTGTGAATAAACAGTGAATAAACTGCAATACCTCGCCACTACACCACATGGGAATTTACAGTGTTAAAAAATTAGAGTTCAGAATGCAAAGGATTAAGTAGTACAGAGTGCAAACTAGTGGTTGCAACTGGTGTGGTGCAACGAAGAACAGAATGTGCAGTGTTAAACAATTATAATTCACAGTACAAAGGATTATGTGCAGCATGCCACTGGATTACTGTATGTGCTTCAAGACCATTTTTACCACTGCCAGAGCCTTAGAGGAGGCGGGTTAATCTTCGTAACAGCCACAGACGTGTAGAAAATACCCTGTACACTGCTCAATATTTTCCATACTCACTTCTAATTCCTCATTCTCTGGTTCCTTTTCATGTATTTCATGCTTTCTGTCCCTTATTTGTGTGAACAGGATCTTAAATAGGTGTCGTACATGTCCGGTAAGGAGTTATGTAGGTGGTTATCTGAGTTAGGCTGGGCTAGGGTCCATAAGCACCAGTCCAGGAGGCAGGGTCCCAGTATCCGGACAAACCCAGTTTCTGGACACGCCTTTGGCTCTATTACATCCGATATTGGAAAGATTATTGTATTTCCAATCACCAACACACATCCCTATCATTTGTTCCCTATTTTCATTTCCTCCAAGCACATCATGCATACCAACTACACCTTCAACTGCTACATTTCCCACTCTAGAATTCGGATCTCCCATCATTACTACATTCACATTTGCTCCAAAATTCTGCAGACACTCATCAACATCATTCCAAAATGACTCCCTCTCTTTTGCATCCCTTTCAGGCCCATATGCACTCACAAATAAAACAAATCACGGCCAAATTTCACTTTCACTCACATCAGTCTCAATGAAACCCCTTCCATTCAATCACACACTGCTGTACTTCTGGGCTTACTAGCAAGGCCACACCTTCTCTCGTCTTTCTACTATCAACATCTGACATCCTTCCATCCACACTTCCAAAATTACACTCACCTTTCCCTTTCATCTTTGTTTCACTCAAAGCTATGACATCCAACTTTCTTCTCACAAACATTCTCTCAGCCTCCTCCCTTTTAGCCTCAATCGTACTACATCAATGCACATTCACTGACCCAATCATCAGGGTATGGGGATAACTCAATCCCCATCCCTTTCTATGCCCTGTCTCACTGTGGGAACTAAAAAACAGAGGAGGGAGTCCCTAGTCCCCTCATCTCGCCCCTTTTAGTCACCTCTTACAACACGCATGGACTACGGTGGCAAAATTCTTCCTAACACAATCTGGCTGCACAGTGGTAGTGCAGTACCTCCCCATAGCGCGGCCTTATTTGGTTCCCCCACCCCACCACAGGGGGTGGTGGACCGGGGGCAAGTACAGTAAGACCTCACTATAACAAACTAATTGGAGCCCAAGCCATTCCGGAAAATGTGAACTTTCAATAAAGAAAACATCCGGACTTCCCCTTGCTTACCCGGACTTTTTCCGATATATCAGACATTAGTCCAGGTCGTACCTATGGTTTTTAAACTGTTTTCACTAATGGTTTTTAAACTGTTTTCACTACCACTGCAGTACTGTACTGTGTTATAACTTCACTACAAGAAGCAAATGGCATAATATATATAAATAATACTGTACTATACACTGATAAATATGTCTTTTATTTACCTTATTGTGGTAAACATAGTCGAAGTGGTCAGGCAGTCAGGACCGCTTCTGACTTTATCGGACTTTTTCCAATATATAGAAATTTAGTCCAGTAGCTCCTCAATTCCGATAAAAGCGAATTCTGGTCTATTGAAGTCTGTTATATCGAGGTTTTATTGTACTGTACTTAATGAAGTGCTTCACAGAAAGAGATTGGGAAAGGATATAAATGTTATATATAGAAAGTTCTGTGCATTTTATGAAACAGGAGTCCAAAATTATATCCCTCAGCACAAAGAAACAGAAATTAAGATATGGAAGTGGTTTAACACAGAATGTAAAAATCAAGAGAGAAAAGAGACTTGCTGTCAAACAGATACAGAAGACAATAGTGAGAGGGCATATAACAATTATACAGGCATGAATGGATTATACAGGGATAAGGAGAGAAGCTCAAAGACAGTTTGAGGAAGATACTATACATAAAAGTAGTGATCAATTAAAGCTTTATTACAGATACATCTGAAGCAAAAACCAAAGTTAAAGATAAAATACAATCCATCATGGATAAGGGGATAACCTTATATCCAAGAAAAAGAGATTTGCAAGTTCTTAACAAAAATTTCCAATCAGTTTTTACAGAAGAAAGTAATTTTGAGAGAGATGATAAGGAACATGCAAGTCCACACATATTACCAGCAATATGAATATCAGAACAAGAGGTACAGGAAGAGTTGAGTTAATTAGACAAAGGAAAAGTCAATGATCTAATGAAATTTCAGGTTGGGTGATACATGAATGTAGAGAAGAGTAAAGCAGACTAAAATATTTAATATTCAGGGAATCCTTAGGTCATGGTAAACTACCTGATACTTAGACGAAAGAAAACATTGTTCCCCTATTCAAGAAAGGAAACAGACAGAACCCACTCAACTACTGACCTGTATCCGTGACCAGTACTGAAAGCATGGTACTAGAAAAGCTAATAAGAAAACTCGGTAAACCATCTGGAAAGATACAATATGATAACAGAAAGACAGTTTGGTTTTAGAAAAGAAAAATCATAAGTTACAAATCTATTAAGCTACATACTATGACAGAGTTGCAGAAACACTACAGAAAAGAGAAGGATGAGTAGACAGTATCTATTTAGATTTTAAGAAAGCATTTGACAGAGTACCACACCAAAGGCTTTTATGGAAACTTTACCATCAAGAAGGAATCCAAGGTAATCTGTACTACTGGATGAAGGATTTTCTCTGAGAAAGGGAAATGAGAACAGTACTAAGGAGAAATTACTCATCATGGAGGGAAGTGACTAGCGGAGTTCTACAAGGCTCAGTTCTTACACCAATTATATTTTTAGTATATATAAATGATACAGACAGGAATATTGGAAATGGAAGCAACCTAAATATGTCTCCTGATGATACAAAAATACAAAAGAGAATTACAAACTCAGACTCTTGCAGAGGGCTACAAGAAGAATTAAATAAGCTTTATGAATGGAGCAATTAGATGGCAAATGGAACTGAATGTGGACAAATGCTTTGAATTAAGTTTGTTAAAAGTGGAAAGCAATCTCACCAACTGGCCACATGGTTTCTCAACCACCACTCTGACTGGATGCATCAGTGTATCAAGCATTCTAACTCCTCATTCACAGCTTTCAAAGGTAAGTTCATAAAAATGCCCAGTAGCTGTGGTAATCCAGGAATAAGAAGTAACTCGTGAAAGATTAATTTCAATAGAAAATATGGAAAGGCCACACCCATTTGGTAAGCTCAATTAACAACTCTTATGACAACATGGAAGCAGCTGAGGATAACGATGACCCACTTCCACTGCCTCCACACTGAACTATGAGGGGTTCCTGAGGGAGGCTGATGAGAAGGAAGCAGCACAGAGGTGGCAGCATGAGGGAGCAACACACTTGCTTTGTGCTCAGATGCTGTAGTCCACCTCAAGCCTCAGAACCCCTCCCCCCACATCCCAGTCGTTTCAGCCGTAAACCAATTCGGCAATAGCGACCTAAAGTAGCAAATGGATGAATTGCCTTACGGCCAAAATATAGATTAGGTTAGGTTAGGTATGGCCTAAACGACCTCGGCTTATCAGGATAAGGGCTGAAAATAAATACAGCCGGGTAGTCCTGAACTCTATCCCCTCCCTTGTCCATCCAAGCAATGTCGTCAGTCCGGGTCAGGTAAGAATCTTACAATAAAGTTCATTATCATCATCATCTGGACCTCTATTCCCACCCCAGGGCAGGGTGAGGAGTAGCAACGTCCAGACAGCCTAAGTCTGCCCATCTCAATAGGCCACACTTCCATTCACTGATCATTCAAGCCCATGGAATCCTGACTCCCTCAGATAGGACAAAAAAAATTTCACCACTCTCTGCAGCTTCACATATACCTATCTACTGTTCAATTCCATTCAATATGCTATTCTAATTTCTTTTCCAGATTGTTAGTGTTTGCTGGTGATGAGTCTCATGTAGGTTTTGACCAGTTTTGATGTAGGTTTGAGGGTAAGGGGGGCAACTTTTTCAAGTTCACAGACTCATATGTAATTTTCCCCATAAGATTAGTTATTTCTATTTCTATTCTGGAAAGAGGTGCGGAAATGTAGAAGTGAAAGCGGTAAGAAATGGGATGGCGTGAAGGATGCAGGCAGTAGATTATTAACCCATGGAGATGAAGTAAGGACCAGATGGAAAGACTATTTTGAGCCTGATGAATGGGGACAGAGAAAGCAGAGCAGCTGTAAACATGATTGGTTTTGATGGTGTGCAGAGAAGGAATGTAGTGCCAGGAGACGTGACACTCGCACAGGTGAAGAGTGCTGTGAAGCGGCTGAAAAATGGGAAAGCAGCTGGGGTTGATGAGGTATATGCAGAGATGCTTAAATGTAGTGGAGAGAATGGAATTAAGTGCTTGTTGGAGATATGTAAGAAGGCATGGATGAGTGAAACTGTGCCTGCAGAGTGGAAAAAGGCTGTGATTGTATCCCTGTACAAACATAAAGGTGAACGAAGTGAGTGCAAGAATTATCGTGGCATAAGCTTACTGAGTGTGGTAGGGAAGGTATATGGAAGAATTATTATAGAGAAAGTAAGAGAGATATCAGAAGTCCTAGTGAGTGATGAACAGGGTGGCTTTAGGAGTGGCAGAGGATGTGTGGACCAAATATTTGCAGTGAGACAGATAGTAGAGAAGGCTTGTGAGAAGAACCATAAGGTGTTTATGGCATTCATGGATCTGGAAAAAGCATATGACAAAGTGGACAGAGAAGGATTGTGGAAGTTTGAGCACGTACAGTGTATAGGGTAAGCTGTTAAGTGCTGTCAAGAGTTTTTATGATGGCAGTGAAGCATGAGTCAGGGTTAATGGGCATCTAAGTGAATGGTTCACAATCAGTGTGGGCGTGCAACAAGGTTGTGTGATGTCCCCATGGTTGTTCAATGTATATATGGATGAGGTGATGAGACAAGTGAAAACACGAGTAATGGAGAGAGGGATAGCATTGGTAATGAATGGTGATGGATGGAATATCTCAAATTTGTTGTATGCTGATGATGCAGTACAGGTCTCCCTCGTTTTACGTTGTATCGTTTTACGATATTTTGCATTTACGATCCTTCTTCTTTAGTACCAAGTGTTCATTTTACGATTGAGCTCCCTCCCACTTACGATTGGGCATGTGGAAATCCTGCACTCACAGGCAGATCAGCTGAGAGATGCGTGGCATACCCGCCCCACCCACACAGTTTCCCACGCTTTTGCCAGTCTCATCCACGTGCTTGTTCAGCATACAACCTCCGTGCATCTGTGTGCATCAGTGCCCATGATATTACTATTTCTCCTGTTCTTCATATTTTGCATCCCTAGTGCCACCACTGTGATGTCTTGTAAATGCCCTGCAACATCTGGTACTGGTGATATGAAGCCAAAGAAAGCAAGAACGTCCTTAACCCTGGAGTCTAAGCTTAATATTATGAAGCAGCACGAAGCAGGTGCGGGGGCAAACTCCATCGCTCGTTCCATGAGTCTTGCACAGTCGAATGTATTGACTGTGATAAAGCATGCTGTCAACATTAAGAAAGTTGGGGAGACAAGCACGACTCTACAATACATAAAACATCATCATTATTATTGCATATTAGATCACTTGTATGGATCTTGGGTTCCTTATACACGAGTCCAGGAATGCATCCCTATTTATCCCATTAAACCTTCATTTCGCTTTATGATATTTTGGTTTACGATTGCCTTTCTAGGAACACATACCAATCATAAAACGAGAGAGGCCTGTACTGCTTGTAAGTACCGTACAAGAACTTGGTAGGCTAGTGCAGAGTTTTGCTGATGTCTGTAAGCATCTTTCCTTGAGAGTAAATGTAGAAAAGAGTAAAGTGATGGTTATTGAGAGAGAAGGTGACTCCCAGTGCAATGTAACAGTGAATGGAGAGAGACTGGAATTGGTGAGAGAGTTCAAATACCTGGGTACAGTGACAGAAAAGAGAGGAAAATATGCAAAAGAAGTTGAAAGTAGAGTGACACAAGGAAGAAAAGTAGCTGGTGCAATGAAGGCCTTGATAAGAAACAGAGGCTTGAGTGTTGCAGATGCACGAGGCTTACATGAAGGAGTGTTAGTGCCAACTTTAACATATGGATGTGAGACTATCGTGTGGCATGAAAATGAAAAGTCAAGAGTAAGAGCAGTGGAGATGGGACTGCTGAGGAATGTATGTGGAGTACAGAGGGTGGGTAAGATACGAAATAATATGATTCGTGAAAGATGCGGAGTGAGGAAGTCGGTGGACACCAGAATCGAAGAGAGTGTACCGAGATGGTATGGTCGTGTGGAGAGAATGGATAACAATAGAGTGGTGAAGAAGGTATATCTGAGCGAATTTGAAGGAGGGAGGAGGCGAGGTAGGCCAAGGAGAAGGTGGAGAGATATGGTGGATGAATGTGTGAGGAAGAGAGGTTTGGAAGTCGGTGAGGCTAGGGAACTGACAGGAGATCGAGCTGGCTGGATGAATTTTGTGAGGAGATGTGCATGATCAGGGATTTTTGGCACCCCTTTTTAATGTGGCAGCGTCTGGATTGACTCTGTCGGATACGATATGTGAAGCTACAGAACGTAGTGAATGTTTTTGACGTATCCGATAGGGCCAGGATTCCAGGGGCTTGAATGATGAGTGAATAGAAGTGTGGTCCACTGGACTGGGCAATTTTGGGCTGTCTGGATATTGCTACTCCTCACCCTGCCCTTGGGTGGGAAAGGAGGTCCAGATGATGATGATGATGATGATGATGATGATGATTTCTAACTCACAGAATTCTCAAATCCCGGCCTGTGCCCAGTCTCATGTGACCAAGATTCAGGAGATTCCACTGTATGAATAAGAGAAACCAGTCTAACATGAGTGGTTCAATTTCCATACGACAGATGCCTGTTATAATGACTCAGCAGTCTCACTAGCCAAAGTCTCTCCAATATGATTGCCTTGATAGTTACTGAGTGGATGGCAAGTGAAGTGATCATGATTGCCTCTCAGGTTAGCAGGCAGTTCACCAGTGATTATGTTAGCTTGCTAGAGTAGGGTAATGCTAGATGCTAAACTACTGTACTGCTAGACCATCATATGGCCAGCTGTACTCTAAACAAACTGCAAGTGTTTTGTGTTCTTGAACTTGGGTGTTTCTAAAATATGCTAAGTATATACACAAATGCATGTAATTTTATTACAATAAATCAACAGTCTTTATCCATCCCTCCATCATCTAATTCTACACTGCCCCATGAGGAGCGTAGAAGCCCGGCTAGGCAATTTGGTCCTGACATTTAAGATGAGAGTGACCAGCCTCACTCATCCCTGAGTGGCATTATATGAGCAATAACCCCAACCACCCCTTGGATATAAACCTTCACCGGCTCAATCCAATTGGAGTGCTGTAATTACCCACTAAACCACCAGGCGCCTAATTTGGTTATATGGTTACCACCCAGTGTAGTAAATGGTTTCCTGGTGTGCAGGACAGGAAACCATTAGGCTTGTCACTCAGTGTAGAGTCACCCATATGCAGAAGGAAGAGGAAAGAATGAAGGAAAGAAAGACAAAAGAGGGAGTGTAAAGTCACCTGTGGGCAGAAGGACGAGGAAAGAATGAAGGGAGGAAGGAACAGAGAGAGGAGAGGAAAGGGCAGACACCTGAGAGCAGCACTACATCGAGTGAGTGGATGGTGAGCGCCCCCACCTACCACATAACAGTCTTTATAATCTAGTAAATACCCGTGATTGCCAAGTAATGAGATGATCATCGGCATAAGAGTTCTTTCTAAATGGAGCCAAGCTAATCTGTCTAGTCTGGCTTCCAGGTGCATGGGGATATTTCAAGCTAAATTGAGACAAAAAAGGTGAGCCTCATACACCGTGAAATACACTCAATCCTCGTAAATTGCGTGCTCATAAATCACGGATTCGTAAATCACGGCTAGGTGGCCGTCAGACTGCTGGCAACCTTAAATCACTGTTAAGTTACGAAAATTGCAGATCTAGGCATCCAAGTGGGCCTTTTCCATGGAGAATTGTAAACCGCAGCATTCAAATTGAAAATCGCGACCTGACAACCAATCACTGTGCGTCCCTGGTGGCATATGTGCATACTAATGCCGCCACGTTGTTGTTGTTCTTGTCCTGCCAGTCAGCACGCTACAGACTGTCGCCATGGAGTATGAGAGCTAACTGCCTTTTCTGTGCAACTTCCCCCCGCCTCCTACCTGCCATGGCCCCTCCCGGCCCCCCAATGAAGCGCTCTAAGCAGTATGGCATCAAGAAGCTGCTGCAGTTGTTGTACAGTCAACATTTGGAGCTCATTCGTCATGTTGAGAGGGGAGAGAAGTTTTCAAAGCTGGCAAAAGAGTTTGGGAAGAACAAGTGCTGAGAGGTTCTAAGTTCTTCCCAACACCACCCCACTCCATTCACTTAAGCAATTTCGTCATAGGATTAAGGTGGGATCCCTTAACACAGCTTATTTCTATTTAATACATGCACTGAATATTCCTAAATTTGTATGTTTGTGTTTGATGGTGCCTAGATAGGTGTAGGTAGGGTGCTGTAGGGGTGGGTTGGCCAAAGTCCAGACCCAAATTAATTTTTCACATAAGAGTTATTATTCATAAATCACGGAATTCATAAATCACGGCTGTGGTCCAGACCCAAATTGCCGCGATTTACGAGGATTGAGTGTATGGTATACGAAATCTGTTCAGAAAGTACCTGACCTTAGGCTCTGAAAAAATAAATAGCTAGCCTGTTGAACTAGGACACTGATCCACCTCAAAGTAGGCCTCTTCTGAATTGACACACATAGCCCAGCAGTCTTTCCACTGCCTGAAATATTTTTCAAAGTCAGTATTCAGTATCTCCTGCAGGTGCTTCATCACATTCAACATGAGCTCTTCTCTCAGATGAACATTGCTCAAGACATGTTGGAGTGTGCTTATTGTGTTCCTGACCTTCTGAAGACAATTATCACTGCAGATGAGACTTGGGTGTATGGGTGCGCACAGATACCAAAGCACAGTCGTCCCAGTGGAAGCATGCAGGGTCACCTCACCCATAAACAGCATGACGGGTCCACAGCAAGGTGAAATGCACTCGCATGTTGTTGTTGTTGTTGTTGTTTTTACTACTTTGGTGTTGTGCATCATGAATACACACTAGAAGGTCAGACTGTCAACAAACATTGCTACCTCGACGTTACCCATTGTCTTTGTGATGCAGTTTGGTGCAGGAGACCAGACCTTTGGAAAGTGGCAAGTTGGAAGTGGCACCATGACAAAGTCCCTGCCCACTCTTCTCAACTGCTTCACGAATTTTTGGCCAAGCACAACATCCTGAAGGTCCAGCAGGCCCCCTACTCACCAGACACGGCTCCGTGTGACTTTTGGTTACTCCCTAGGCTCAAAACTCTGCTGAAGGGTTCCTGATTTGAGACATGAGAAGAGATCGTGACGAATGCGACAAAGCACCTGCAGGAGACACTGAAAACTGACTTTGAAAAATATTTTGGGCAATGGAAAGAATGTTGGGTTATGTGTGTCAAGTCAGACGGGGCCTACTTTGAGGGGGATTAGTGTCCTAGCTCAACAGATTGGCTATTTATTTTTTTACAGCCTAAGGTCAGATACTTTCTGAACTGACCTCGTATGTAAGCTATGCTTTAATGAAGATGAATATTAATTACAGTTATTGGATGAATAAAAATGGACAGTTCAGAACACAAACAGTGTAAAGATGGTGGCATGGCAATAAAGAAACTTTTTTTGTGAGGAATTTTTTTTTTTATTGTACTGTTCTTTTACAAAAAATAAAGAAAACAATGACTGATGAACCATACTGAATTGAGATTCTGAATGGTGGGTGTGCATTTGAGTGAAAATGTCTCAACTCAATCAATGCTTTCTGTAGTGATGGTTGAGACGAACTTTTTTTCCTCAGGAACTGTCTTTCCGGAAATAAGGTGCATCATTCACAATGCATTATCTTAGATGCTGCCAAATATGGTAACATCGATATGCAGTCGTTACTGTATGTGAAGGATATTTTCATAGGCATCCTAATTATAAAATGAGGGATGCTGCACTTCTTCTCATCTTCACTAAAGATTCCTTGTTGATGCTGTAAAATGCCTGATCATTCTTTCTATAGGTACCTCCAAGGAGGGAGCCTGGTGAAAAAATATTAGTATGAAGTCCGTAAGAAATTTTTACGGTGAGAAACAAAACACTGACGATGGTTGAGGTACGAAATCAGTTGCAGTGTATGGTATGTATATTGTCCACAAAAGGGTAATGTAATGCTATAAATAAAATAATATGTTACCTCTCCCTCATGTGGTTTCCACGTAGAAAGAAGGTGGCCAGTTCGTGTATCAAGAGCTGATATTACCCCAGATGAATGAGCCACTGTTACTAGCCGGCCATCCCCACTTGTATCCACACACCGCACCAGCCCAGCTCCTCCCAGTGACACCTGTATTGTGGATTAGTGAGGTCACTTTTCAAAAATTTTACAATGGTACAGTCATTAACACAAATAATGTCAAAACCTTGCATAAAAACAATAGAGCTTATCGTAGCCCATAACTTACTTTTTTTTTTCCAGCAAGAGAATATGCAGCCAAGGAACCACTACCAGTAACTACTGTACAGCTCATTGTACAGTGATTAATGATACGACCATCTCAACACAGCCTAGCTGAAGAGAGGTGCTAACACTCCACTGCTCGACAGGAAATGTAGAAACTGTCCCAAGGTTCAATAAAATCTAGAGAAGGTTATGCCTAGTACAGCAGTACCATGCCTGCACCAAGTCTATCACTAACCAGAAAGGGTCTGTTGTTTCTGCCAGCGGTGTGTTGCCTTGACAAGCTACCAGTTTTGACGGCAGCAGCATTCTGTCAAAGAGCATCTAAAACAATAGTTCTTAATCTGGAGGCATGAGGACCAAGAGGAAAAACAGAGAATGGTCTCACTCTCTCTCCAGCTAATGTAGGGAATAATTCAATAATTTCTCTCTCTCTGTCTGATACGTTTGTTGGCCTGTTAAGTGTGATCTTAAAGTTTGCAGATGACACCAAATTTGGAGCAAATGTGTGTGTGTGTGTGTATTTACCTATTTGTATTTACCTATTTGTAGTATACAGGAATTGAGCAATGCTCGTGTTGTCCTGTCTCCATATCCACATTTATCAAGTCTACCTTTACACACATGAATGTTTTTCTCATGCACCACCTCTTTGTCTAAGTCGTTTCAAATATTTAAGAATATACCTAATTGTGATATACACGGAATGTACTATGCTCGTGGGTTTCCGTCGCTGTTTCTCAATAAGTCGAATTTAACTTTAAACTCGTTTAAGTTTTTAGACTGGACGATCTCTTTGTCCAGGCTGTTCCATAAGTCTATACTTCTGTAAGGAAAGCTATATTTCTTGATATCCTTCAAGCAGCTTGACTTTTTCAATTTCATTCCATGCCCTCTTGTTGCTCTCTTATCCCATACAAACAGATCTTCTTTGTCAATTTTATCTACTCCCACCATGGTCCTGAACACCGCAATCATGTCTCCCCTCTTTCTCCTTTCCTCTAACGAAGGCAAATCCAGTTTTTCCAGCCTCTCTCTGTATGACAGGTCTGTCAGACTGGGGACCATCTTGGTTGCTGTTCTTTGTATTCTCTCAATCTTGTTTATATCTTTCTTTTTGTGTGGGGACCACACTACCGCTGCATATTCTAACCTGGGGCGGATCATGGCCACTATCAATTTTTTCATCATTTCCTCATCCATATAATGAAATGCTACTCTTATGTTAGTCAAGAGCTTATAAGTCTCTCCAACTATCTTGTTAATGTGCTTTTCTGGTGACAAACTATCTTGGACCAGCACTCCCAAATCTTTCTCTTCTCTCCTTTTTGTGATTAATTCATTACCCAAAAAATAATTCAGTGATGGTCTCCTGGTACTTTTACCCATTTCCAATATTTTACATTTCTTTACATTAAATTTCATTTCCCACGTCCGGCTCCAATTGTGTATCCTATCCAAATCCTCCTGCAGTATTTTACAATCCTCCTCAACCTCTATCTTCCTCAAGATCTTTACATCATCAGCAAACAGACTCGCATAACTGTTCACTCCATCTACCATATCATTTACGTAAATCAGGAACATTACTGGCGCCAACACTGAGCCTTGAGGGACTCCACTTGTTACTTCCCTCCATCCAGATATCTTTTCCTTTATTACTGTCCTCATTTGTCTGTCTCTCAAAAAGTCTCTCATCCATTCCAGAAGTTTCCCCTTTAGTCCTCCTATATACTCTAGTTTCCACATTAGTCTCTTATGAGGTACCTTGTCAAAGGCCTTCTCTAAGTCTAAGTACACAATCCACCCAACCATCTCTCTCCTGTACCACATCAATCGCTCTTGAGTAAAAGCTCAACAAGTTTGAAACACATGACCTTCCACTTCTGAATCCAAACTGACATTCAACCAAACTATTCATCTCTTCCAGATATTTTATCCATCTGTCTTTCAGGATTCTCTCACACAATTTTGCGACCATGCTGGTTAGAGACACTGGTCTATAATTCAGGGGTTCTTCCCTGTTTCCTCCCTTGTAAATTGGTACCACATTTGCCCTCTTCCATTCTTTTGGCACTTTCCCCTCTTCCAGTGAGCATACAATTAAGCTGTGAATTTTATCTGCGAGTTGTTCTCTGCATTCCTTCAGTACCCAATTAGAAATTCCATCAGGTCCTGGGGCTTTCCTTACATCTTGAGTTTCCAATAATTTATACACTTCCTGCACCTCCACTTTTATATCTTTCATCACCGGAACATTTCTAATCACTCCCTCCCCTTCCACAAGCTCCTTTTCTTTAGTGAAAACTGACTGGAAACGTTTGTTCATTATTTCTGCTTGCATTGCCGCGTCCTTAAAGACCTCTCCATCTACTTTCAGCTTGGTGATTCCTTCCTTTTGTTTCAGTTTGCCATTAACAAATCTATAAAACAGTTTGGGTTCATCCTTGCATTTGTCAATTATACCTTTTTCAAAATTCCTTTCTTCTTCCCTACGTATTCTTGTGTATTCGTTTCTTGTTCTTTTATATTCTTCCTTTGTTCTGTCGTTACCTCTCTTTCTCCAATTGTTCCACGCCTTATCTCTTTTTTTTTGGCTATCATACACCTTCTATTAAACCACTCCTTTTTCCTGTTTTCTTTCCTCTTACTCTTGGTACAAATTTTTCCACTCCCAAATTATAGAGGTCTAGAAAGATATCCCACTTCCTCTGTATCTCTCTTGTTTCTCTGAATTTTCTCCAATCCGCATTTTCAAAAAAGTTTCTCAATCCTGTAAAATTTGCTTTGCCAAAGTTGTATCTTCCCTGTCTATGAAGCTCGTCTCTTGGCTCGACGTTTCCTATTAACATCTGGAACTCAATGACCACGTGATCACTTTTTCCCAAAGGACAGAGATATTCCAATGATTCTATTACATCGGGTTCTTTGGTGAACAGTAAATCTAACCTTGCTGGTGTGTCCTCACCTCGAAACCGTGTCTCTTCTTTGACCCACTGTGTCATCACATTATTCATTATTATATTTAATAAAATAGTACCCCACGAATCCTCGCCGCCTCCCGAGTACCATTCCTCCCAGTTCACCTCTTTACAATTAAAGTCACCCACCAAAATTATATTATTGCTTTTCTCAATTATTTTTTGCAAGTAGCTAGCCATATCTGACAACATCTCATGGTATTCGTCGTCCTTCCATGCTCTCGTCTTTGGGGGAACATACACTACCGCCATATCTCTCATAACATTCTCTCCAGTTTCTAATTTCATATATATCACTTCAGCCCTGCCTTCTCCCATTTCCACAGTATCTACATTTATGTTGTTCTTCACTGCTATCATCACTCCTCCTCCCTTTTTTTCTTTTCTGTCTTTTCTCCACAGTTTGTATTTACCATCTCCCAAATGAACATCAATATCTTCTCTTAATTTGGTCTCTACAAAGCACATGACATCAGGTTCATGTTCTCTCATGAAATCATTAATTTCGATCCTTGTCGATATGAAACCATCAACATTAGTATATATCACCTTCAAATTATTTTTGACATTATTAATACCCTCTTCTCTCCTACTCTCTGTCCGTACCACTTCCTCAACTTCTGATCTTTCACAACCATCCCCCCTAGTTTCCTTCACTTCAATTTCCTTAAATACCATTTCCTTACTTTCATATCCAATACTCTCCAAAAAAAAGTATTACGTTCTTCCTCTGTCCTCTTATCATTTTTTTCCTTTACTTCTTCCTTTAATGATTTTAAAACTTCTCTTTCTTCTTCATTCAGATCTTTTCTTATTATAATATTTTCCATCCCCGCCTCTTTGCTTAATTTCCAGGTCACTTTAAGTATCTCATTTATTACACTTTCTGATGTAAACTTGACTCTCATTGGTCTTGTTTCCCCTTTCTTATAAGGCCCTATCCTCCTTACTTCCTCAATTTCTTTTACCCACTTGTCTCCTTCGGGGTCAATCTTGCCTAATATTCCTCTCACCATGTTCGTGTCTCTCTCGAGTCTTGCGAACCTAACCTTTTCTTCCTCTTCCCTGTTTCCAAATACTACCACACATCTGTTCCTTTCTACAGTTTCTCTCACTATTTTCTCTTTTTTCTTCAGTATTTTCACTACATTTTCTTCCATTTCTTTCTTGTTCATTTCCCTTTCTTCCTGGATGATCTCTCTTAAGCTGACCACTTCTTTCTGTTCTTCTTCTACGTGTGCCCACTTTGCCTTGTGTTCTTCTAGTACATTACTCACCTTCTCCGTTTTATTAGTACTCTCTTCAAGTTTCCTCCTCAGTTCAACATTTTCCCTCTTCAAATTCTTAATCTCTTCATTGGCTGTTTCGTTGGACTGGATTAGACTCTGTATGGTGGTTTCCGTATTTCCTGACACATCCTTTATCACTAGATTCTCTACTTTTTTTTCGAGTTCACTAATCCTCATAATTAATGTTTTCACGAGGTCCATGACATTAGTATTAGCATCAAATCCTTGAAATTCCATTCCCTCATTGTTTACATTTTCGGCCATCTTTAACGTACCGGTAAAATACCTAAACAGCTGTTACCGAATAAGCCACAAACATTCATGTATACTATTGCCAACAAATCTTTACATTTTTGGTAGTCTACCAACTTTCATTATTTTAAATTTAAAGAAAGACCCTAGGAGACAGGACAGACAAAATTCCTGGAACTACTCAAGGTTAGGAGCGATGCCTGGGACGACCTCTCTCTCCGGCGGTTCGTGTGTGTGTGTGTGTGTGTGTGTGTGTGTGTGTGTGTGTGTGTGTGTGTGTGTGTGTGTGTGTGTGTGTGTGTATGTGTGTGTGTGTGTGTGTGTGTGTATTTTGGGCAGCCGAAACTACAGATTCAAACTGCACCAAAATTGGCACAAAAAATCACAAAAAATTCGTTGATGTGAAAAAACTTGGTCCCATCACAATTGAAAAACTTTTACTGTACTTAATGAGCGATCATATTTTGATTAAAAAATGCCGCTCTCGGCGCCCGGTATAGGATCTTCGTAGAATTTTTTGCCCATAGCTACAGCAGTGTAAGAGCCCTCCGCAGGAGCAAGTGCAAGGGGCCCGAAGGGCCCACGAGCACTTGTCGATTCTGTAACTCTTTAATACGCCCAATTCTGGAATATGCTGTGCAGTTCTGGTTACATACCTTTGGGAAAGACATAGATCAACTTGAAAGAGTTCAGGTTAGAGCTACAAAGCTTATTTGGTCCATCATGAGACAGAGTTATCTGGACTGCCTGAGGGCTCTCGGACTGTTTTCATTAATATCTTATAGACTATGGGGCCAGCTCATTCAAAATTAAGATACTGAATGGATTTGACAGTCTTGACCACAGTAAGCTGTTTAGTTTCACCATGAACTCAACACACAAACATGGTTGGAATCACTGGACCTGAAAGATTTAACACCCACACATAAAAACTTTCTCATTTATAAGATCTCCTCCACCTTCAACTACCCAGCATTACAGTAGAGCAATTTAAAAGAAACAACAGAATCTCACTCAAACCAGAAAGACTGCAAATCAGATATATATTCCCAAGCCATCCATCCATCATCCAATCCTACATCGCGCCATGAGAAGCGCAGCAACCCAGGGATAGGCAAGTTGGTCCTGACATTTAAGATGAGAGTGACCAGCCTCACTCATCCCTGAGTGGCATTACAAGAGCAATAACCCTGAAATATCTCAGTACAGTAAACGCTTGATATACTGAACCCTCTTTTAATGAATTTAGGTTTTAACAACCACCTTGTGCTAGCTGAACGTTATGTTCATTTAATGAATTTTGTTCGGTAAAAGAATGGATACGCGGGAAACACTGACCAGCCTGGTGTCCACACACACACACACACACACACAAAAGGGAACAAATGAGGAGGAATATCATGAGATAAAGGGAATGGTTAGGCACCTACAGAAAATGAATGAGAAAAGCAACAACATAATCTGATGGGTGACTTCAGTTGTAGAGAGGTAAACTGGCCAACAGAAAATTTAATGACCCAGTGGGTCAAGGAAGTGACAAGATTTGGGGGTGAAGACACACCAGTAAGACTAGATTTAATTCTTACCAAAGAACCTGATGCAGCTGAATCTCTGAGACATCTGTGTCCTATAGGAAACAGTGCTCATGTACTGACAGAATAACAAACAACAGAAGGAAATGGGGAGACATGAGATGAGCTATACAAGCATGGAAGATACAACTTTGGAAAAGCAAATGTTACAGGACAGAAAATTTTTTGAAGAAGTGGATTGGCAAGATTTCTTGGAAACAAGAGAGATACAGAAGAAGTGGAATATCTTTCAAGACTTCTATAATAAGGGTATGGAAAATTATGTGCCAAAAGTTAGTGGGAAAGAGAACAGGGGAAATGACTGGTTCAACAAAAGGTGTATGATACCAAAAGAAGAAAGGGATAAGGCATGGAACAAATGGAGAAAGAGATATAATGATAGAACAAAGGAAAAATATAAAAGAATAGAAATGAACATACAAGAAAACATCCACTGAAAGAAAGAAACTTCAAAAAAGGTATTGCTGACATATGTAAGAGCCTAAACTGTTTTACAGGTTTGTTAATAGCAAATTGGAACAAAAGGAAGGAATCAATAAGCTGAAAGTAGAAAGAAATGTCTATAAATATGCGGTTATGTATGCTGCAATAATGAACAAATGCTTCCAATCAATCTTCACTAAAGAAAGTGATTTTGTGGAGGATGAGGGGTGACTAGAAATGTAGTGTTAAAAGATGTAAAAGTTGAAGTGCAAGAAGTATACAAATTGCTGGAAACTTAAGATGTGCAGAAGGCCCCAGGACCAGATGGGATCTCTAACTGGATACTAAAGGAATGCAGAGAACAACTGGCAGATAAGATTCACGGTTTAATTGTGTGTTCTCTGGAAGAAGGGAAAGTGCCTCGGGAATGGAAGAGGACCAATGTGGCACCAAATTTATAAGGGAGGAAACATGGAAGAACCCCTGAATTACAGACCAGTGTCCCTGACCAGCATGGTTGCAAAACTTTGCGAGAGAATCCTGAAAGACAGATGGGTAAAATATCTGGTGGAGATGGACATTTTGGCAGAAGGCCAGTTTGAATTCAGACGTGGAAGGTTATGTGTTTCCAACTTCTTGAGCTTCTACTCAAGGGCGACTGACATGCTACAGGAGAGAGATAGTTGGATGGATAGTATCAGAAAGCCTTTGACAAGGTGCCCTGCAAGTGACTAATGTGGAAATTAGAGCATATAGGAGGACTGAAGGGAGACCTCTTGGAGTGGAAGAGAGACTTCTTGAGAGAGAGACAAATGAGGACAGTAATAAAAGACAAGATGTCCGGATGGAGGGAAGTAACAAGTGGAGTCCCACAGGGCTCGGTGTTAGCAATGTCTCGATGGAGGGAAGTAACAAGTGGAGTCCCACAGGGCTCAGTGTTAGCAATGTCTGGATGGAGGGAAGTAACAAGTGGAGTCCCACAGGGCTCGGTGTTAGCACCCATAACATTCCTGGTTTAGGTAAATGATATGGAAGATGGATTGAACAGTCATGCAAGTCCGTTTGCTGACGATGCATAGGTCATGAGGAGAGCAGAAGTTAAGGAAAACTGTAAAATGCTGCAGGAGGACCTGGATAGGATTCATGATTGGAGCTGGATGTGGGAAATGAAATTCAATGCCAAAAAATGTAAAATATTGGAAATGGGTAAAAGTACAAAGAAACCATCACTGAATTATCTGATGGGTAATGAACCAATCACAAAAGCAAGAGAAGAGGATTTGAGAATGCCGGTCCACAACAATTTGTCACCTGAAAAACATATTAACAGGATAGTTAGAGAGATGTATAATCTTGACTAACATAAGAGACGCATTTCATTACATGGATGAGAAGATGATGAAAAATTGATAGTAGCCATGATCTGCCCCAGGTTGGAATATGTAGCACTTGTGTGATCCCCACATAAAAAGAAAGACAATATACAAGATCGAAAGAATATGAAGAACAGCGACCAGGACTGACCCTAGCCTGGCAGATCTGTCGTACAGGGAAAGGCTGGAAAAACTTGACCTGCCTTCCTTAGAAGAAAGGAGAGAGAGACGACATGACTGCAGTGTTCAAGACCAGGATGGGCGTAGAAAAACTTCACAGAGAAGATCCGTCTGTATGGGATGGGAGAGTAACAAGTAACAAGAGGACACGGAATGAAACTGAAAAAGCCAAGTTGCTTGAAAAATATCTAGAAATATAGTTTTCAATATAGATGCTTTTACCTGTGGAATAGCCTGGACAAAGAGACCATCCAATCTAAAAACTTTAATGAGTTCAAAGCAAAATTTGACTTACGAAGAAACAGAGATGGGACCCCACAAGCTTAGCACATTTCCTGTATATCACAACTAGGTAAATAAAACTAGGTAAATACATACATACATACACACACACACACACACACACACACACACACACACACACACACACACAGAGCGAACAGCCAGAGAGAGCAGACGTCCCAGACATCGCTGCGAACCTTAAGTAGTTTTCAGGAATTTAGTCTGTCCTGTCTCCTAAGGTCTTGTTTTAAATTTAAAATAATGAAAGTTAATAGACTACCAAAAATGTAAAGATTTATTGGCTAGAGTATACATGAATGTTTGTAGTATTTTTCGGTAGCAGCTGTTTTGGTACTTTAACCAATATCAAACATGGCCGAAAATGTAAACATTGAGGGACTCGAATTTCAAGGATTTGATAGAAATGACAATGTCATGGATCTGGTTAAAACACTGATTATGAGGATTAGTGAACTTGAAAAGAAAGTAGAGTGTCTAGTGATAAAGGACGTGTCTGAAAATACAGAGACTACTATACAGAGTCAGATCCAGTCCAATGAGATAGCGAATGAGGAAATTAGAAATTTGAAGCGGGAAAATGTCTAATTGAGGAGGAAATTAGAAGAGAGTACTAATATAACGGAGAAGGTGAGTAGTGTACTGGAAGAGCAGAAGGCAAAGTGGGCACACGTAGAAGAAGAACAGAAAGAAGTGGTCATCTTAAGAGAAATCATCCAGGAAGAAAGGGAAATGAACATGAAAAAAAAATGGAAGAAAATGTAGTGAAAATACTGAAGAAAAAAGAGAAAATAGTGAGAGAAACTGTAGAAAGGAACAGATGTGTGGTAATATTTGGAAACAGGGAAGAGGAAGAAAAGGTTAGGTTCGTGAGACTCAAGAGAGACACGAACCTGGTGCGAGGAATATTAGGCAAGATTGACCCCGAAGGAGACAAGTGGGTAAAAGAAATTGAGGAAGTAAGGAGGATAGGGCCTTATAAGAAAGGGGAAACAAGACCAATGAGAGTCAAGTTTACATCAGAAGGTGTAGTAAATGATATACTTAAAGTGACCTGGAAATTAAACAAAGAGGCGGGGATGGAAAATATTGTAATAAGAAAAGATTTGAATGAAGAAGAAAGAGAAGTTTTAAAATCACTGAAGGAAGAAGTAAAGGAAAAAAATGATAAGAGGACAGAGGAAGAATGTAATACTTTTTTTGGAGAGTAATGGTTATGAAAGTAAGGAAATGGTATTTAAGGAAATAGAAGTAAAGGAAACTAAGGGAGATGGCTGTGAAAGATCAGAAATTGAGGAAGTGGTACTGAAGGAGAGTAGGAGAGAAGAGGGTATAAAAAACATCAAAAATAATTTGAAGGTGATATATACTAATGTAGATGGTTTAATATCAGCAAGGCTCGAAATTAACGATTTCTTGAGAGAACATGAACCTGATGTCATGTGCTTTGTAGAGACCAAATTAAGAGAAGATATTGATGTTCATTTGGGAGATGGTAAATACAAACTGTGGAGAAAAGACAGAAAAGAAAAAACGGGAGGAGGAGTGATGATAGCAGTGAAGAACAACATAAATGTAGTTACCGTGGAAATGGGAGAAGGCAGGGCTGAAGTGATAAATATGAAATTAGAAACTGGAGAGAATGTTAAGAGAGAGATGGCAGTAGTGTATGTTCCCACTAAGACAAGAGCATGGAATGATGACGAATACCAGGAGATGTTGTCAGATATGGCTAGTTATTTACAAAAAATAATTGAGAAAGGCAGCAATATAATTTTGGTGGGTGACTTCAACTGTAAAGAGGCGAACTGGGAGGAATGGGACTCAGGTGGCAGCGAAGATTCGTGGGACACTATATTATTAAATATAATAATGAATAATGTGATGACACAATGGGTCAAAGAAGAGACACGGTTCAGAGGTGAGGACACACCACCAAGGTTAGACTTACTGTTTACCAAAGAACCCGAAGTAATAGAATCATTGAAATATTTCTGTCCTATAGGAAAAAGTGATCATGTGGTCACTGAGTTCCAGATGATAATAAGGAATGTCGAGCCAAGAGACAAACTTTATAGGCAGGGAAGATACAACTTTGGGAATGCAAATTTTACAGGATTGAGAAAATTTTTCGAAAATGAGGATTGGAGAAAATTCAGAGAAACAAGAGAGATACAGAGGAAGTGGGATATCTCTCTAGACCTCTATAATTTGGAAGTGGAAAAATTTGTACCAAGATTAAGGGGGAAAGAAAACTGGAAAAAGGAGTGGTTTAACAGAAGGTGCATGATAGCAAAAAAAGAGAGAGATAAGGCGTGGAACAACTGAAGAATGAGAGGTAACAACAGAACAAAGGAAGAATATAAAAGAACTAGAAATGAATACACAAGGATAAGTAGAGAAGAAGAAAGGAATTTTGAAAAAGGGTATAATACACAAATGAAAAGATGAACCCAAACTGTTTTATAGATTTGTTAATGGCAAACTGAAACAAAAGGAAGGAATCACCAAAATGAAAGTAAAAGAAGAGGTCTATAACGATGCAGCTGTGCAAGCTGAAATAATGAACAAATGTTTCCAATCGGGTTTCACTAAAGAAAAGGAGTTTGTGGAAGGGGAGCGAGTGATTAGAAATGTATCGGTGATAAAAGATATAAAAGTGGAGGTACAGGAAGTGTATAAATTACTAGAACCTCAAGATGTAAGGAAAGCCCCAGGACCAGATGGAATCTCTAATTGGGTACTGAAGGAATGCAGAGAACAACTGGTGGATAAAATTCTCAGTTTAATTGTGTGTTCTCTGGAAGATGGGAAAGTGCCACAAGAATGGAAGAGGGCAAATGTGGTACCAATTTATAAGGGAGGAAACAGGGAAGAACCCCTGAATTATAGACCAGTGTCTCTAACCAGCATGGTCGCAAAAATTGTATGAGAGAATCCTGAAAGACAGATGGATAAAATATCTAGAAGAGATGAATATCTTGGCTGAATATCAGTTTGGGTTCAGAAGTGGAAGGTCATGTGTTTCCAATATGTTGAGCTTTTACTCAAGAGCGATTGACGCGGTACAGGAGAGAGACGGTTGGGTGGATTGTGTGTACTTAGACTTAGAGAAGGCCTTCGACAAGGTACCCCATAAGAGACCAATGTGGAAACTAGACTATATACTGTAGGAGGACTGAAGGGGAAACTCCTGGAATGGATGAGAGACTTTCTGAGAGACAGACAAATGAAGACAGTAATAAAGGATAGGATGTCTGGATGGAGGGAAGTAACAAGTGGAGTCCCTCAAGGCTCGGTGTTGGCGCCAGTAATGTTCCTGATATGCGTAAATGATATGGTAAATGGAGTGAACAGTCATGCAAGTCTGTTTGCTGATGATGTAAAGGTCGTGAGGAAGGTAGAGGTTGAGGAGGATTGTAAAATGCTGCAGGAGGATCTGGACAGGATACATGATTGAAGCCGGATGTGGGAAATGAAATTAAACGTAAATAAATGTAAAATATTGGAAATGGGTAAAAGAACCAGGAGGCCATCATTGAATTATTTGATGGGTAATGAATTAATCACAAAAACGAGAGAAGAGAAAGATTTGGGAGTGCTGGTCCAATACAGTTTGTCACCTGAAAAATATATTAACAAGACACTTAGAGAATCGTATAAACTCTTGAGTAACATAAGAGTAGCATTTCATTACATGGATGAAGAGATGATGAAAAAATTGATAATGGCCATGATCCATCCCAGGTTAGAATATGCAGCGGTAGTGTGGTCCCCACACAAAAAGAAAGATATAAACAAGATTGAGAGAATACAAAGAACAGCAACCAAGATGGTCCCCAGTTTGGCAGATCTGTCATACAGAGAGAGGCTGGAAAATCTGGATTTGCCTTCCTTAGAGGAAAGGAGAAAGAGGGGAGACATGATTGCAGTGTTCAGGACCATGACAGGAGTAGATACAAGTGACCGAGAAGATCTGTTTGTATGGGATAAGAGAGCAACAAGAGGACACGGAATGATATTGAAGAAGTCGGGCTGCCTGAAGGATATCAAGATATATAGTTTTCCTCATAGAAGTATAGACCTGTGGAATAGCCTGGACAAAGAGATCGTCCAGTCTAAAAACTTAAAGCTAAATCTGACTTACTGTGAAGCAGCGATGGGAACCCACGAGCATAGCACATTTCGTGTAAATCACAATTAGGTATATTAGGTAAATACATAAATATT
Source organism: Coenobita brevimanus (assembly GCF_032717465.1). Classification (NCBI taxonomy): domain Eukaryota; kingdom Metazoa; phylum Arthropoda; class Malacostraca; order Decapoda; family Coenobitidae; genus Coenobita; species Coenobita brevimanus. The sequence goes on from NC_137046.1 coordinate 30,158,807, forward strand.
TGGAACAACTTAGAGAAACAGGTGGTGCAGGTGAAAAACATTTATGTGTAAAAGAACTCTAGATAAATGTGGATATGGTGACAGGACAACACGAGCATTGCTTAATTCCTGTATACTACAATTAGGTAAATACAAATACATAAATACACACACACGAGTTGTACTTGACACTGGGGTGAATAAAAAATAAAAACCCATGTATAAAGTTAACCACTGTGCACAGGTAAAGAAGGCATGAAGTCAGCTTGGCACACCTAATCTCTTGGAGGCAGATTTTGCTAGAGGGGTAATATGATCTTTGCAAGAAAAGCACCAAGAGAATGAATTCAACAGAGTGTTGGGAAATGATGCAGAATTGATTTGGATGCTGCTGAATATTAAAGAATATCATTGTGGAAGATTTTGGCAGGTCAAATGATGCAGGAAGTGAGTTTTTGATGCATTAAATAAAACACAGTTACCTAATTCCAATCAGAGATACTGACCAAGTCAGAAATTAGGTGCACCATAGCCGCATCCCATAACTGCTGAAGTAACTGCAGTGATGGATGCCATGAGAACCAGATGGATTGATGAAGAGTGCAGTCTCCAGTGTAGGCTATGAGTGGACAGAGTTAGTTGTGCAGCTTAGAAGGAAATTTATGAATAAAAGGAAGAGAGTCAGTGACAGGACAGAACCCAGAAGAACACTTCTATTATACCTCTGGGAGAAGACTGATGGCCATCTACAACACTGGCTACAGAGTGACCAGAAAGAAGCTAGAGATGAAGGCACAAATACAGGGATAGAAACCATAAGGGGGAGTCTGAAAATTAAGAATTTATGTCAGACTCAATCATAAAATCCTTTGAGATGTTAAGCACAATGGCAAGGCATTTGCCAAACCCCCTGAAAGGAAGATTATACAGAATTTGAAAGGAAAGTGAGAATATATCCTGTGAAGCATCCCTGGCAGAATCTATTCTGGTGACCAGAAAGGTTATGGTAGGAATGATACCTTAAAAATTTTTGTTAACCCCTTAACCGCGGGGCGTCACTTTCGTGACGCTTGGGAGCAAGGGATCATACTGCGGGGCGTCGCTTTTGTGATTCTGTGTTATTTTGAATTCACCCGGGCTTCCAAGTGGGGGCTTGTATCATCTATCAGTACTGCCAATGTCCAACACTAGTCAGCACTCCTAATCTCATCTGTACTCCCATCCATTGTTGACAATTTAGCCATTTCTCCCCATTCTTGACTCCCCTCCCTACCCCCCCTCCATTACCCTATCCTCTCGCCTGCCCGGCCGTGCTACACTAAGTAAATCTTCCCTGGAATTTTTCACTGATTTCATCCATTGAAATAAGCCCTATGTCCTATTCTTATACCAAATAATATATACAAGAAAGAAATAAGGTAAGTGAGAGTGCCATACACCTGGAATTGGCTAATTATCACCTGACAACACCTCACGTGCAATCGTTCGCTAATTTTCGCTGTTTTTTTCCCCTTGAAATATGCCGTATAATCTATTTTCGTAATAAATATACATGTAAGGAGGGAAGGGAGAAGCCTAAGTGATATTTACATTCACCTGGAACTACCTAATTTATAATGTATTGTCTAGATTTCCTGCCAATCATTTCAGTGCTAGACATAGCTGTTTCAAGAGCTAACATTGGTAGCTCTGAATATCCCCTAAGTAGGCCTCAACCCCGGCCCTCTGTTATCAGTTTACTCTCATCTTCCGAAGTGAGGGTACGTATGTTTCTTCTTGCTGACTTCAAGGACTTTTTCACCCCCATGCAAAGGGCCCTGTGACCTTTACCCCCTACTAAACCTCGTGTGGAAAGAGGTAAAGGGCTGACAATTGATAAAAGAGTGACTACGATCTTTCTATTGAGTAAAACAGTGCAAGTGGAATTGTAAATAATGTGTAAATAATGTGTAAACAGCAAGTGAAAGTAATGAATGTAAATATATGTGAACAATGGAAAATAGTTTTATAAGTTACTTCAAGTGACAGTGCATAACACAATGTAAATAAAATAGAAATGTAAATAACATAAATAAAATAGAGAACGTAAATAGAAATGTAAATGAGTAGTATTATAAGAATACAAGTATATACCCTAGGAATAATGAAAGTGAAAGTTTCACTCTAGCATGTCTGAATGCTATGAGTTATGAGAGTGAAGATGAAAGTGACATTCACTCTCAATGCTAGTATACAGGACGAGAAAGTGAATGCTACGTATTTTACTGAAAGAAATTGAATCCCTACAGTGACAATAAACTAATACTACTGAAGGAAACTTATGGATAAAGACTGTAGATATATATAAGTGTTATATAGTAATAGAAATATAAAGTGTGAGGGGTTTTATGAATAATAAATGATAGAGTACCAAGAGCGAACTAGCGCCAGTGCGACGATCAGACGCGCTCGTAATTTCCATTGCTTTCACAGTGTTTTTTTTTTTTTTTGAGTATGGATCCCAAACTACTTGAAAATTGTAGAATAGTGTTTATAGTGTTTGTATCTGGCTGTGGTAATCATATTACGGGTTGTCGGGAAGTGTAAAGTGGAGACTTCGTTACCCTACTTCAGAGGTCTCCACAAGTCCTACGGTAACCGACGAAGGCTCAACAATCATTCCAGGAGAAAGCTGAAGGTATGTGCCATAAGCATATGTAATTTTATTATTCTAGGACTAATAACTGATTTTTGGCAAATATTTTTTGAGAGTCTGTCGGAGCCCAAATAACCCAGCAGGACACGCAAGTCATTGGTAAACAAGCCCGCGGTGTAGGGGTTAATAATGGATTTGAAAAAATTTAGGAACAGAGGATGTTACAGCATCTCGGTGATAGCCAGAGGGCTGGGAACGGTCACCCTTCTTCAGGATGATCTGAATGACTGCAAACCTCTGGCAAGAGGGAAAGGTACAAGTCGACAGATAGGGCAAAAAGAATTTACCTAGGCAGGGTCAAAGCATAGAAGCACAAATCTTGAGAACATGAGAGACCCTATCAGGCCCATACACCTTGATAGTATTGAGGCCAGTGGGGCAGAAAGTACATCAGCTAATGAAATTCTATTATAAGTCATGAGGAAGTTAAAGGGGTGAAGAGATGGAGGAACAGCTCTGAAATTGTCCACGGTGAAACTGGAGGAGAAACTCTGGGTGAAGAGCTGTGCCTTTTCAGCAGAAAAACATCTACAGAATCATTACAATGGAAAAGAAGAAGGAAGGAGGATAACTTACAGTGGTTAGAAAGAGTTTTGTCAAAGTGCCAGACAGGGCAGGAAGAATTTGAGTCAGACAGTTCAGAGCACTTAGTACACAATAAATTATTCTTACTATAGCAAAGAGCAGATGTGGTACGATGCTGGGCAGATATGTAAAAGAGATGAGATTCAGGGATGGGTTGAAACCAGAACCTTTTGTAGGCCTTCTACTTATTATGGACAGAACTAAAATAAGCATGATTAAACCAAGTTTCTTTCTCTCTCTCTCTCAAGAAGAAGGAATGTATGCTTCCATGCCCAAGAACACTGTCTTTGTAATGCACTAACCACACTCAGATGGTTCTCAGCCATAGAAGCAATAATTATGGCAAGGAAAATGAAAGTACCTATAGAACTGCCTGAAGACCTTCAAATCAGCAGTTCCAAAGTGCCATAGCTACCACTTCTTAGGAGGGTCTACAGGCCCCACTGCAGTGACAAGACAGGTTAAAGTTATAAGATTGTTACTAGAGGAGCTCAATAGAGAGAAAAGATTAACAATGTAAGCAGAAAGATTAGTTGTACGGAAAGCCATGTTTGACCTTTTAATAGTTTTTAGTAAGACATTTCCTTATTATGATGCAAAACAGTGTCATGGCAACAACACTACTTCACACAGAAGCAGACTAGACAATGAAGGAACTTCTTGAATAAAGGCAAATACTGTAAATATGTCTTCTCTCCAAAACCAACATGCCAATATTGACTGCAAAAATCGGTATTGGCAAATCAGACCAATTATAGAACTACTACAATGTACTGAATTTCCTTTGGTATAATGAAACATTCACTTCAATTTGAAAGGATGAAATTAAATAATTACTTCAATCTGAAGACTGCTGATTGGAAGATGAAGTTAAATCATATATTATTCTTGGTTTGATGAGCAATAATCAAGTTTATCTATCTATCTACTGTATAGTCAGACACCTTAATCCTGTATAGGCTGTCCACAAACAAATCGCCTCCATGTTGCCCACTCCCCTGCCATTTCACTGTCCTCTCCCCAGCTCACACCCCTCTCTCTCATATACCCAACTCCATCCCTCCATCACATCCTCGGCATATTCCACTCTCTTCCCCCCTCCATCTCACTCACATTCACTCTTGTTGTGTCCTTCTGACAAGGTCCAAACTTTGCTTCCATATGTTAGAGTTGGTATCACAATACTATCATGCAGTGACTTTTGTACTTCCATGCCCACTTCCCTGTTTCTTATATAGTACTCCAAAATCTGTCTCAGTTTAGTACAAACTGTCATTCATTTTCAAACTAAAGTTAAAGTTACACCATAATATTAACAGTACATTCCTGAAGGTTTCCTAATGCACGAAATACCATTAAATCCATGATACTACAACTTTCATATTTCTTAATTATTTAATTTGCTTCAACCCCATGATCATTTAAATCTCCATCCAAACCCATGGTATCATCATCTCCTATACCACCAACCACAAATAACATGTCATCCTGGAATCAACCTTTTTCTTCAACATCCGAGCCAATGTGTGGGGCATATGATGGTAAAACTGTAACTATGAGTTTTCCAAATAATATTTTCACTCCATCCTTTCATTTACTCTCATCACATTCATGACATATTCCACCCATTTCTTCTTGACCAGCATGCCAACACCACCATATCATCTACACTTTCAGACCGAAATAGCTCATATGGTGCCCTTGCATCCAGTGTGGTAATTAGATCAGAGAACTCTGCCATTACTGGACTATTTCCCTTTGGTTTGGTTTGTTTTGTTTTCAGTGGAATTATTCATCTTGCTTTTCACACACACACACACACACACACACACACACACACACACACAGGGATTCAATCTAGGCGGACGTGTGACACCGGCGCTCCGTTCCAAATCATCACGGCCAGTGGCATTACCTAAATAGTATCTTTGTATGAGTCAAGCTCAGTACCAGGTTAGACTAAGTGATTGTTCATTATCAAAAGGAAAAAAAAATAAGTTTAAACAAGACTTGTACAAACAGGAAATAAAACCAAGACGAAAGAATACACTGAGTCATCTCTGAGGTTTGTTTAGACTACAACAACACGGAGATTGTAAGTACATGCTTTGCACTTTAAGTATTGCAAAATGGATACATACCTCAGTAAAACAAATTTGGAAAAGAAAAGGGATAAAGGTAAAAAGCAAAATGATGATTTCTACCAAGAACTGGTTGAAGTAGAGACTCACAATAGACTGGCTGAACATGTAAACAAACTAGAAATGGCTTTCAAAAATGAAATTGATGAAATAAAGAAGCAGATGCATTTGCAAAAGGAAGAAATAGAAAAACTAGGAAAGGAGGCAAATAAGAAAGACACAACCATCAGTGAACTAACAGTGGAATTGAGTACACTTAGGAAGAAAATGAGTGAAATGGCAAGTACAGTAGTCAATCACGAGAGTGTTATGGAAGAGTTCAAAAATGACACAGAGACAATTAGGCAAGTTAGCAGTCTTATTGACCAGAGGAGTGATATTGAGGAGAAGATAACACAAGTGAATGAAGCTGTGCAAAGCTACAAAAATGATGCAGAAACCACGTATGCTGAAATGGTGAAAGTAAAGAAAGACTTAGAAACAAGGGTGGAGGAAAAAAGCATTAAGAAGGAGGTGAAAAGAATAATCAAAACAATCCAAAGTTAGTCAGAGATTCAGTAGATATAAACAAATCAATAGTAATCACTGGTATAGAAGAGGATGAAGTTAAAAACAAGATCACAAGAGACAAAAAGGAGATGGCAAATGTAATGAGCTTACTGAAAGAAGTATCAGAGGAAATCTGTAGTAAACACATAGAGGAACACAGAAGGTTAGGGAAATACGAGAAAAGCAAGACAAGACCTCTAAAGGTGACTTTCCAGAGTGTAAACACTGTGGAAGAGATACTAAAAAATGCAAAGAATCTTAAGGAAAAAGAGGAGTTCAAAAATGTATGGATAAAAAGATGCCTAACACAAGAGGAACTGGAATTACTGAAAGAGAAAAGAGAGGAAGCAAAAACAAAAAATGAGGGAAGATCAGAAGAGGAGAAGAAGAAATTTTTTTACAAAGTAACAGGATTGCAGGTAAGAAAGTGGTACACAAACAGGATGGAAGAAAAAGGAGGAAGGTAGTGGAACCATGTCATGACAAGTATATAAACAAGATGATAAAGTTGATGTACTCAAATGTGGATGGAATGGTATCTAAATTACTAGAGATGAATGATTATGTCAGAGAAAATGAACCACAAATAATATGCCTAACTGAAACAAAATTAATACCAAGGATATCAAACGACACACTAAACTTAGAGGAATACAATATATGGAGAAGAGACAGATATTTAAAAAAAGGAGGAGGAATTATAATATTAACTAAGAAAAATCTAAAAGTCAAGGAAATAAAACTAGATATACCATCACAAGTAGAACTGATTGCAGTAGAGATCGACACATCTGAAGGTAAAGTAATTGTAGCCAATTTGTACATGCCATCCAGATCAAACACATGGGAAAAAGACGAATATGAGGACCTGGCAGAGAGTAGAATTCATTGCTACATAAAATGGAAGAGAAATCGGAAAGAATTATACTAACTGGGGACTTCAATACAAATATAAATTGGAATACTCTAGATATTTAAATACCCAAGAAAGCTGTTGGGACCAAAAGCTCCTGGATCTTGTACAAGAGTTTTTCTTAACGCAACATGTGAGGGAAACCACCAGAAAAAGAGGACTTGATGTACCTTCAGTGCTAGATCTAATATTTACAAGGCAAGAAAATGATATTGATAGTTTAATATATCACCCTCCACTCGGCAAAAGCGATCATGCAGTACTAAATTATAACTTCAGGATAGCATATGACATAGTAAACAACAATGATAGTTACAAAAAGAGCCTAAACTATAAAAAGGGAAATTATCAAGACCTAAAGAAGTATTTCTTAGAAGTTGATTGGGAAAATGAGCTTAGAGGACAAGATTTAAATGCTGTATATAAAAATTTTTGTGAATTTTATGAAATAGGAGTCCAGAAGTACATCCCACAGCACAAAGAAGCAGATAAGAAAATACAGAAATGGTTCAATACAGAATGTAAAAAATCAAAAGAAAGAAGAGATTTGTTGTGGAATAGATACAGAAGACACAATAGTGAAAGGGCGTATAATAATTACAAACAGGCAAGAAACGACTATACAAGAATAAGGAGGAAGCCCAAAAACAGTTTGAGGAGGATATAATAAATAAAAGTAGTGATCAACCAAAGCTGTTTTACAGCTATATCAGAAGCAAAACTAAAGTAAAAGATATAATACAATCCATTATGGACGAGGGAATCACTTATACACAAGAGAAAGATATCTGTGAAGCACTAAATAAGAATTTCCAATTAGTTTTTACAGAAGAAAAAATTTTGAGAGGGACTATGTGGAACACGCATGTCCACACATACTACCAGATATACAAATAGCAGAAAAAGTAATACAGGAGGAGTTAAGTAGATTAGACAGAGGAAAAGCAAGTGGTCCTGATGAAATTTCATGTTGGGTATTACGAGAATGTGCAAAGGAGTTAAGTAAACCATTATTTTTAATTTTCAAGAAACCTTTGAGTCAAGATAAACTACCTGATATTTGGAAAAAAGCAAATATTGTCCCCTTATTCAAGAAAGGAAATAGACAAAATCCACTCAACTACCGACCAGTATCACTGACCAGTGTTGTAAGCAAGGTACTAGAAAAACTTATAAGAAAAGCTTGGGTAAACCATCTAGAAGAACACAGTATGATAACAGAAAGACAGTTTGGTTTCAGAAAAGGAAAATCATGTGTTACTAATCTGTTGAGCTACTATGACAGAGTAACAAACACAATACAGGAAAGGGAAGGATGGGTGGACAGTATCTATTTAGATTGCAAGAAAGCTTTTGACACAGTACCACACCAAAGACTTTTATGGAAACTGTACCATCAAGGAGGAATTCGAGGCAAACTGTTTTGTTGGATGCAAGACTTTCTCATAAAAAGAGAAATGAGGACAGTACTAAGAGGAAACTACTCATCATGGAAAGAAGTGACTAGTGGAGTACCACAGGGTTCAGTGCTGGCACCAATCATGTTTTTAGTGTATATAAATGATATAAACAGTAACACTGGAAATGAGAGCTATCTGAATATGTTTGCAGATTATGCAAAAATACAAAGAAGAATTACTAACACAGACTCTTGTAACGAGCTACAAGAAGAATTAAATAAACTTCATGAATGGAGTAGTACATGGCAAATGGAATTCAATGTGGACAAGTGTCATTTAATCAAGTTTGGTAAAAGTGGAAAAAGACCTGATTGGGATTATAAGTTAGGAAATAAAATCCTATACACATCAGAATGAGAGAAAGACCTAGGTGTGATTATCAATAACAGACTATCTCCGGCTGACCACATCAGCGAGAAGGTACGGAACATGTATACACTGCTTGCAAATATGAGAATAGCATTCACATACATAAATGAAGACATGCTAAAAAGGATAATAACATCATTCATTAGACCAACCCTGGAATATGCATCAGTAGTCTGGAGTCCTCATCTCAAAAAGCATATAGACAAGATTGAAAAAGTTCAAAGGGCCGCTACAAGATGGATAGCAAGCTTAAGGGACCTAAGCTACGAAGAAAGACTAAATAAACTGAATCTACCAACACTACAGGAGAGAAGGAAAAGAGGTGACATGATAATGCTATATAAGTGCACATCAGGAAAGGAGAAAATAGACATAAATGATTACTTAACATATGGAGAAGCATCAGCAAGAGGACACTGCAAAAAACTGCATAAGAAGAGAGGTGATAAAGACATAAGGAAATTCAGTTTCCCAAACAGAGCAATTGATCAATGGAATGCACTACCGAATGAAATAGTGTGTGCCAAAACAATTCACAAATTTAAAGATATGTACGATAAATATGGTTTAAGACATGGGACAGTACGAGCTTGACTCATTCCTGTAAAGATACAATTAGGTAAGAACAATTAGGTAAGAACACACACACACACACACACACACACAAACACTGGTTCCCAGTCTGGCAGATCTGTCATACAGAGAGAGGCTGGAAAAGCTGGATTTGCCTTCGTTAGAGGAAAGGAGAAAGAGGGGAGACATGATTGCAGTGTTCAGGACCATGGTGGGAGTAGATAAAATTGACAAAGAAGATCTGTTTTTATGGGATAAGAGAGCAACAAGAGGACATGGAATGAAATTGAAAAAGTCAAGCTGCTTGAAGGATATCAAGAAATATAGCTTTCCTTATAGAAGTACAGACTTATGGAATAGCCTGGACAAAGAGATCGTTCAGTCTAAAAACTTAAACGAGTTTAAAGCTAAATCTGACTTATTGAGAAACAGCGACGGAAACCCACGAGCACAGCACATTTCGTGTATATCACAATTAGGTATATTAGGTAAATACATAAGTATTTGGAACGACTTAGATGAAAAGGTGGTGTAGGAGAAAAACATTTATGTGTGTAAAGGTAGACTTGATAAATGTGGATATAGAGACAGGACAACACGAGCATTGCTCAATTCCTGTATACTACAAATAGGTAAATACAAATAGATAAATACACACACACAAATAGCTTGGGTCCCTGGGATTTCATATCAAAACTCGTGGAATTTCCTACATTAAATACTGTCATCATTTTCTTACAATGTTCACCATTTTCAAGACTTGCATTTGTACAGCTTTTGTTTCAAGGTGACCACAATGTGTTAAGATTTGTTTGCACTTTAGGCATCAGAGTACAAATCACTAATCAGGACATGACAACATGAGATAGCAAAACAGAGAGAGTGCTTGTTTACTGACTGATGGTGGAAAGCTGACTGATAATTTGTGGACGTATGTAGGGTGACTAAAACTAGAGGAGGGGGAAGGGGAGGAGGAGGGCTGGAAAGGGGATGAACTAGGAAACGACCTGAACTGGAAATGCCTTCACGTCACATCCCCCTACTTCACCCAGTCTCACGTGACTAACCCGCTCTGGGGTGGCCAATGAAAATGGCACACACTTATATTATTTATACACTCGTCAGTCCATGAATTTCCCATTTGTCTGATAATTCCAGGTGCCTGATAACTGGATAATTGGGATTATACTGTATAAGGGTGCTTGCATCCAGGTGAGAGTGAACTGTGATTTGTGTGATGAGTTTTCTGTGAATGGTGGCATGCATCAGGGGTTAGTCTTGAGCCCCTTACTGTTTGTCACGGTGCTTGATGCTCTCTCACGAGACTTCAGGAATGGACTCCTATGGGAGATGTTGTATGTGGATGACTTGGTGTTGACTGCAGAGAATGAAAGGGAGGTCGAGGAAAGATTTATGAAATGGAGAGATGGAATGGGGCACAAGGGTTTGAGAGTAAATGCAAATAATACAAAAGTGATTATATCTAAGGCTGGTGGTGGTTCTGTCACAGCAGGTGGAGTGTGGCCATGTGCAGTTTGCCACAAGGGTATGGGAAGTAATTTCATCTTGTGTCGTATTTGTGACAGGTGGGTGCAGAAGAGATGTACAAAATTGATATTAATAGAAGACTTGGAAATAATGCTGATTTTGAGCATGCAGTGTGTCAAAGAGCAAGCAGCGATTATCTGGGGTGAAAGGATTGATCTTGCTGGAGAGTTTCTCGTGTGTGTGAAGTTTTGCTATTTGGGGAGCATGTCGTGCTGGAGGTGTGGCTGGAATTAGCTCTGTGACTAGGGTATGGAGAGACAGGAGGAAGTTCAGGGAGCTGTTGCGTCTCCTAACACTGAAAGGGCTCTCCCTCCATGCTAAGGGATCTTTGTATGTGATATGTGTTAGGAGTGAAATGTTGTATGGTAGTGAGAGCTCAGAAGTAAAGAAAGAGGATAATCATAGGCTGAAACATAAAGAAATAACATTGATTAGTTGTAGGGCATCCTTGAATGTAAGGCCTGGGAGGCTAGGATTATGATTGAGAAGTTGAGAGGATAGATGGGACTAGAATATATTGTTGCTGTGAGGATGAGGAGGGGTAGACTGAGATGGTTTGCGCCTGATGAGAGGATGGACGATGACAATTAGGTGAGGAAGATGAGAAGTGTGAAAGTCTGGGGTTGTACTGCGAAGGAGACTGAAAAAGATCTGGGACAGATAACAGAATGTAACCTCAGGGATAAAGGACTGAATAGGAAAGTTGCCAGAGACTGTGCAGTGTCAAGAGGCACCATGGCTGATGCATGCAAGCATGCTGAAGCCTTTACAAAAGCTACGATATGAAATGATGTGAGCTCCCCTCCAGTATGTCCCAACATGCCAGAAAGCACAGGGAGACTGATGCTCCATGACATTACACACAAATGAGTGTTTTGACTAGTTGATGCATTTCTCACATTCAGCTCAGGTTCTTATTGGCTGCAGCTCATCTCCTGGGACTTCCCAGAATGACGGACCCCCCCAAACTCCTCAGATTTGGTCATTATTCCATACTAAACAAATATCTTTTTTTTTCACTAAATATTTTGAATGTCGACCATATTAAAGGTGATTAGTACTAAAGAAATGCATGTTGGATGCAAGGCCACTGTACCTATGGCCCTTGCCAACAATTATCCTAGCTGACCCACCCTCCCCTGAACCTAACTTCCTGTAAGCAACATATACCTACCTGCTTCCTACTCAGTCTCCACCACTTCCCCACCTCTACTCTTCAACCTACCCACATTTCACACTCCAACTCTGAATCCCTTTGGTGATTTGGTTTTCATGGGCTTGCTTTTGCTTTGTTTCATTTTTGTCATGTTGATGGTAAATAAAGGAGAAGATGGACCACAGGCCCTGCCCACCTGCACAGTCCCAAATCCAGGCAGGGCATCAGTGACACACAGCCTACCAGCTGCAGCCAGTGGCTGTGGCAGTGGCCTTGGGACACCCTGCCAGAACAGCTTGAAGGACACCCTCCAAGCATGTCTTGGTTTTGTAATTGCCCTACCATTATACACCCAATGATCAGGCAGCTTCATAGGGGACACTCCCAGGTTCAGGCCCCTCTCTGCTGGGTGGAAGCAGCAGATTGGGAACCACAGAGCCTCTCTCTATTGGGTGGAAGTGGAAGACTTGGAACCATGAAGCCCTGTACCCTATCATTAATTACAATTTTTCCTCCCAGCAGTGGTTTTTGGGTGGGGGAGACAAAATATGAGTAAATAAATTATACTGCTTGTGAAATTATGCACTTCTGACATTTATATAACATTTTATGTGTCAAAAACTGCTGATTTAAACACTGTTTTGTATCATGATTTTAAATCACTTAATTTAAATCAAGCCAACTTTTCTAGCTATATTTTAGCTAGAGTATATTACTACACTGTGTTATTAAATCACCTCAGAATACACTTTAAACTACTAGATTCTGGCATCTGTTGTTGCATAGAATTTTTAGGTCATCATGTACAACAATTAAATTATGACTGTGGGCCTAAGCAGGTGGGGTTACACACATTAGCTGATTGCTGGCATTCTGGTTCCCTAACCTCTGTCAGAAATGAGGGATGACTGCAACACAAGTGAAAAAAAAGGTACCAAGAGATATAAGTAGATGCAAATGAGGTTTCAGTACCTCTCTCCTCAGTTCAGATTGTTATCCAGCATAGGATGTTTGAGGTAGCACTGCTGATTTCTTTATGTGCCAAACAAGCAACTTAAGGAGTGAAAAAAAAAGAAAAGAAAAAAAAAAAAGAAAAGAAAATCTGCCTGTACCCCTCCTGGGGTTGGGATATGAATACCTTAAACTCATGTGTGTAGCTGCAAGTGCGGAGGTCAATAAACTTTAGTGTAGCATCAGTAGTGGCTGCAACCAACTGTGTCGAGGGTGCAGTCATGGCTGTCAGCACCTGTGGAAAAAAACATCCAGTACTGTGCTTTTGTGAAAACTTAGCAGTCAAAATCATTTTAACTTTCACCTGACTTGCACTTGAGTTTCAGGTTGTTTTAATCATCATCATCATCTAATCCTGTTTTGCCCACAAGAAGCGTAAAAGCCCAGGGCCAGGCAACTTGGTCCTGACATTTAAGATGAGAGTGACCAGCCTCATGCATCCCTGAGTGGCATTACATGAGCAATAACCCCAACCACCCCTTGGATATAAATCTGCATACGCTCAATCCAATTGAAGCACTTTAATTACCCACTAAACCACCAGGCGCCATAATTTGGTTATATGGTTACCACCCAGAGTAGCAAAAGGTTTTCTGTTGTACAGGAAACCATTTGGCTTGTCACTCAGTGTAAAAATGCTGAAATAGTAGTGCAATGGTAGTGAAAACGGTTTAAAAACCATTGGTGCGATCTGGACTAATTACTGATTTATCGGAAAAAGTCCCAGTTAGTAGGGGGAAGTCCGGATGTTGCTTTTATCGGAATTTCGTTTACCTGGAATGGCTTGGGCCCAAATTAGTCCATTATAGTGAGATTTTACTGTGTGTGTGTGTGTGTGTGTGTGTGTGTGTGTGTGTGTGTGTGTGTCGGTTTATATATATATATATATATATATATATATTGTATATTATATATATATATATATTGGAAGAGGGGGAGAGAAGCGTAGATGAGACGTGGGAGGATGTGAACAAAGTTTTGCATGAGACTGCTGAATGTACGATTGGAAGGAGACATAGAATCAGGAGAAAGAAATGGATATCAGAGGAAATGTGGGATATGATAAAAAAGAGAGGTGAGGCTAAATTGAGGAGTGAGATGCAATGCGTTGATGAATGAGAGATTGAATTAGCAAGAGCTGCGTACTGGAGTTTGAATTCAGAAGTAAGAAGGTTAGCTAGGAGAGATAAAAGAAGATGTGTGGATGAAAAGGTTGCAGAGACTGAAATCTTAATAAACAAAAATGATGGACAGAGTCAAAGAAAAGCATATGAATCGATTAGAGAACTGAGTGGTAATGCAGGTAAACGCAAGGAAATACCAGTTAGAGACAGGGAAGGAAATTTATTGACCAAAGATGGAGATATTAAAAATAGATGGAAAGAGCATTTTGAGACAGTTATTAATAGACCAATACCACCAGAAGAGGATATACCGTCTGCTCAGGAAGATTTAAATATAGAAACAGGAGAGTTGAGGCTTGCAGAAGTGGAGAAAGCAGTAAAACAGTTAAAGAATAATAAGGTACCAGGGGAGGATGGTTTATTTCCGGAAATGTTTAAAGTGGAGGGGGATAGATTAATAATGATCTTGACCAAGCTATTCAATAAGATATGGGTTACGGGGCTACTACCATCAGTTTGGAAGAATGGTGTAATTGTTAAAGTTCCGAAGAAGGGAGACCTGAGTGAATGTGGTAATTGGAGGGGAATCTCTTTGTCACCGATAGCTTTGAAAGTTTTCAGTAGAGTGTTGTTAAATAGGTTGGAGTCGGTGGTTGAGGGTATTCTGAGGGATGAACAGGCTGGTTTGAGAAAGGGACATGGTTGCAATGATCAGATCTTTATAGTTAGGCATTTGATGCAGCAAGTTAATGAAATGCGAGTACCGTTAAGTCTTTGTTTTGTTGATTTTGAAAAGGCTTTTGATAGTGTTTCGAGAGAGACTATGGGGAAGATCATGAGACATCATGGAATACCAGAGGAGTTTGTGAGGGTCATTATGAACATGCATGAGGACACATTTTGTAAAGTGATGGTTGATGGTTGTCTGAGTGATTCGTTTGAAGTCAGGTCCGGAGTAATTCAAGGTGGTGTTCTATCGCCTTTACTATTTATATTGGTCATTGATTACATTATGAAACGCGTTGGAACAGAAACCGGTGCAGGTATACTTTGAGGAGAGAACAGGAAACTTTTGGATTTAGATTATGCAGATGATATAGTTTTGATTTGTGATGGGCCAGAAGAGATGCAGAGAGTGTTGGACTGTTTGGTGAGTGAAGGTCGCAAGGTGGGTTTGGTTATTAATTGTGGAAAAACTGAAATAATCAATATGAATATGGAAAATGCGCAGGAATGTGTAATTGGAGGTATGGTTGTAAAGCAAGTTGATAGGTTTAAATATTTAGGTACTTATTTAGCCAAGGATGGTTCTTTGAACTCTGAATTCGAGGAAAGGTTAAAGAAGGCTAATCAGGCAATGGGAATGCTTAAAAATATTTGGAATAATAACAATTTTTCTGTGCATACAAAAATCAAACTTTATAAGGTAATGGTTAGGAGTACAGTAATCCCTCCAATATCCGACGTAATAGAGCCATAGGCAGGTCCGGATAGTGGTCCTGTCTGGATATTGGGCCCCAGCTTATGGACTTGTACTTATGGACCCTAACTCTGAAAAACACCTATACAACTCCCTCTGGACATGCATTGCACCTATTTAAG
>NC_137046.1:30179511-30197049 GCF_032717465.1 Coenobita brevimanus
CAAATAAGGGACAAACAGCATGAAATAAATGAAAAGGAACCACAGAATGAGGATTTAGAGGTGAGTATGGAAAATACTTGGCAGTAACCAGGGTACTTACAGCATGTCCATGGCCACTGCGATGAATAACCCACCTCCTCTCAGACTCTGACAGTAAGAAGGTGCACCTGAAGCACCTACAGTAATCCAGTGTTGCATTGCACTTAATCCTTTGCACTCTGAATTCTCATTTCTTAACACTACACATTCTTTTCTCATTTGTGCTGCACTTGAAACTCACCAGTGTTGCACTCTGCACTTAAGCCTTTGCACTCTGAATTCTAATTTCTTAACACTGCACATTCTTTTCTTACTTGCTCTTGCACTTGAAACTCTCCACTGTACAGTAGCACTCTGCACTTAATCCTTTGCACTCTGAATTCTAATTTTTTAATAATACACATTCTGTTCTTTACACTGCACAACACCGTAAATTCCCATGTGGTCTAGTGGCGAGTTTTTGCTGTTTATTCACTGTCAGTGTCCGAGAGTGTGTTGCATGTGGCCAAGGGGCGAGTCACTGGGACGTGGTGATGGACTACCCACTGCAGATGACTCTGAAGATAGCCGCAAACTCACATCCAGTGGCAACTCCACCATGGTCGATGTGCTGGGCTGTGGCTCAGAGGTGGAAGGCCGGTCTTGAGGAGGCAGTGGCATGGAGCCAGGGCTGGGCACGGCAGGGATCATGGGCCTGAAGAAACTGTCAATGGTTGATTGACATAAGGAAAAACGATTCTGGCAAGTGATGATGCGCTGTCTAAAAGTGCACACTTCCTCCACAAGTCCCAGGGGCCCCATCTCCCTGTCACAGTCCGGATGTTCTAGGTAGTCCGGAATGAACTCGACATGCTCCAGGAGTGCGCTCAGCTTGGGGATGGCTGGAGTAGTGGCGCATTGAGAGGAGTCCTCACCATCCTCTCTGTCCTCATCGGAATCTTCAAGCTGGGTACGTGTACCGGCAACTGAAGATGTGATCTTGATATCAGGCATGATCTGATACCCAGGATCACCCTCGGTGTCATCCAACCACTCATGCACTTCGTCCACATCAACATAGTAGCCAGCCACATGAAGATGTGCATGGAAGTCATCCACGTCAAAACCTAGAAAGTCATGCACCACACTGGCTCTGAGAAACATACGGGACTAACCACTTTCCAGAGTCTTGACAGAGACTTCCCTCCATGCGCTGGCCCAGTTGTAGATGGCTGACTTGATGTTGTAGCGGCAAAGGTTTTCCACAATCCGCTGGCCTC
This sequence comes from Coenobita brevimanus, assembly GCF_032717465.1. NCBI lineage: Eukaryota > Metazoa > Arthropoda > Malacostraca > Decapoda > Coenobitidae > Coenobita > Coenobita brevimanus. The sequence continues at coordinate 30,180,810 of NC_137046.1, forward strand.
GTGTGTCCCATCGCTCCCTGTGCTCACCTTCTTCCTAGAGAACAACCATCACCTCGTCCAGGAACTTCTGACGGTACAGCCTCTTTGCTGCCACAATCACTCCTTGGTTCATTGGTTGGATGAGAGCAGTCGTATTATGTGGAAAAAACAAGCACTTAACCCTATCAGGTTTCTGGGCTGGGCAGATTATGTCTGTGCCAGAGTCAACCACTCAAGCTGACCCACATCTTCGTGGCCTGATATTTTACTTTGATTGCTCTGTGTAAATACACTTTTCATGATAGAATGTTGGTTTTAGTGTAATTTTAAAGCTGAATAGTTGTATTTTATTGTAGTATGTTCAAAAAAGGAGAACAAAGAAAATAAAATGTCAAAATGATGAGCTGAAGTTAGGCGAAAAGCAAAAATTTTATACCTTGCCGTAGAAAAATATTCGGCAAAAAATAATGAGTAAAGATATGTAAATTTGGTTTAAACCATGCAAAAATACAATAAATTACCTTTACAATGATATATAGATTATGGTAATTTTTGCATTTCATTGTGCAGTAAAACAAAAGGAAAGAGATGCACAATTTTATTTTAGTCTCGGCCGCATATTCGCTTCGCGATGTTTTTCTTTGATCGGTCAGTGTAAATACACTTTCTATGTCAGGATGGTGGTTGCAGTGTTATTTTGAAGCTGAACAGTTGTACTTTTATCATAGTATGTTCATAAAAGGAAAACAAGGAAAATAAAAAGTCAAAGTGACGAGTTGAAGTTAGGCAAAAAACAAAAATTTTATACCTTGCTGTAGAAAAATATTCACCAAGAATAAAGTTATAAAGAAACAAAGCCACGAGTCAGACCAGCTGTGCAGTACCGCCACACACAGAGCAACCATTCCGTGACATCATGCTTGAGCCTCTTTGTTATGATGCGTAAATGGGATTTATGGTGAATATTTTAGAAAAGTTTCTTAAAATGACGATTAAAAGCATCATCCGAATCTCAGAGGTTGGATCTGAAATGATGATCGAAATAGTCATTTGAATCTCAAAGGGTTAATGTGGCCATTCGCAGCCACTAACTCCTTGTCGGACGGATGTGCAGGTGCACTGTCCAAGAGAAGGAGAGCCTTTAACCCCTAAAACATGGGTGTCCACATATGCTGTCCAAGGGTACTAGGGCCACAAAGACGGGTGTCCGCATATGCGGTCACGCCCTCCCCACCCCCCCCAAACCCTACCACCATGCCCACACACCACCCACCTCCACCCTCACCCCCCACCCCAACCCCCTGCCCTCCCTCCACCACCCCCCACCATCCCAACCCCCAACCTCCACTGCCCCCCAAATCCCCCCAATACCCTCCACAGTCCCCTACCATCCCTAACCCCCACCCTCTCATAACCCCTACCTTCCCCACCCCAACCCCCATATCCCATGCCCCCAACAATCTGCAATCCCCCAACAGCTTCCCCACCACCCACCACCTCCCAACTTACACCACCCCCCTATCCCCCACCCCCTACTGCCCTCCCCCTACCCCAACCACCCCAATCCCCTACCCTCCTCCATCCCCCACCCCCATACCCCCAAACCCCCACTCTATTCCCCACACCCCCCTCCCAACCCCCCACCTACCACCCCCACCCACCACCCTCCCCCAAGCACCCAGGCCCCATTCCCACACCATCCCACAACCCCCACACCCCTCCACACCTCCCCCCACAAATCCCCCACCATATCGCACACGCCGATTATACCTGTCCTGAGCGTGTGTCAAAACATTATGATGCCCGTCTTTTAGAGGTTAACTGGTGGCGAGGGATTCCCAGTGTGTTCATCTGGTAATGGATGATTTCCTTGACGAAGTGCTGGTGAAACCAGTCTTTGAAGATTTTGGCTGTGAACCAAGCCTTGACTGAATGGTACCACACAACAGGAAGGACACCCATCACCCCACGAAGGCACCGAGGCTGCTTTGCACAGCCAACAATAACGAGCTTGAGCTGGTGCATGCTGTTAGCATTGGCACAAAACATAACGGATATCCATTGTTTGCAAAGCTTGCGGCCAGGTACAAGCTTCTCAGTCTCCTCTGCTTGTGAGTTCATTGGCTGCGAGCGATAGAATAGACCAGTTTCGTCTGCGTTGTAGACTTGACCGAGAGTGAGGCCCTCCCTGTCAATCAAGCCCTTCACCTTCTGTCAAAACTCCTCTATTCCCTCCTCGTTGGCGTCCAGAGCTTTGTCATGGGCCTTATGGTTGGTAAGTCCATGGCGTAACTTGAAAGCGAAGAGCCAACACTCAGATGCCTTTAAGTCTGGGGTGTTGTGTAGCCCGGCGTACTTCTCGGTGGCAGCATTCAACTCCGTACCATGCATCAGCACACCAGCAGCACATTGCTGTTGATACCAAATTAACGTGAAGCGGTCGATTTCTGCAAACCTGGGAGGGTACATCACCTTCCTCTGCACATTGTGTTTGGTCTTCAATGCGAAGTCAGCTGTGTACTGGGTGAGTTTGTCCTGGGATTTCTTGATATCAAACAAGTCAGAGTGGGCCAGGTTGAATTCTCGGAGGATATAAGCCATCAACCATCCCACGTCCACCTTCTCCAAAATATCCCTCTTCTTCTCCAGAGTCAGAACCATTCGTTCCCTCTTCTCAGGCGGCGGGACCATCATTACACATGAGTAAGAGGAAGCAGAGGAACAACAGGGCCTGCAGGAGGTAGGACACTACCACAAAAGCGAGCACGTGGGCAGCCATAGTGACGAGCGTGCACTCACGATGACGGGTAAGCGGGAAATGTGGAGGAAGCAGCGTCACCCTGGCAGACGTCAGTGGAAGTACGTAGCAAAACACAGATGGTCAGTGCCGCGTGCTATGTTCAAAATACAGGTGAAAAAAATATCAGATTTTTTTTTTTTTTAAAAGCCTGGGCCCAAAATGTCCAGACATTGGGGTGTCCGGGTACGAGGCATCCGGATATTACAGGGATTACTGTATACAGGTAGGTCCCGTCATACGACCACTTGATATACAAGAAACCCATGATACAACCTGGGTAAACTAGTGATTATTTTCGTTATATGATCTCGAAAATCCAATGATACGACATTCAATCTGGGGCAAGGTGGGACGATTCTAACTCAGTCATCCCAGCAAACGCAGTCACCGCTGTTTTCTCTCAACCTCGGAGAGAATTGGCCTGAATGCTCTGCTGCAACGTTGCCAGATTTGCAATAATTATCGTTAAATATATTTTGGCACACTTTGTGATATGCGATAGCATGCATGCGATACGAGTAATGTGATAACTTTCATAATTTCATAACTGAAAAATAAATCAGGGATTGTAAAATTAACAAGTCTACTGTAAAACTAGTAGAACAGTAGGATTTAGTAACTCTTATGATAGCCAATATTATAATCTGGTAGATACTTAACAGTTAAACAAATTCAGTAATGTTAATTAATCAATCCACATATAAATATATTATTCCACAGTAATTACTGATTTATGTGAAGAAATGCCTTTGTTTATGAAAGTGATAATATTGATAAAAAAGCGATAATTTTAACGTGTTCAGTACGATAGTATGAATTTGGGAATCTGGCAATGCTGCTCAGCAAGAGACTGCAGGCTTTCCACCTCCAACACATTACCACCTATAGATGAGTGTTATGCATGTTTTATATGTTTAATTAATGTCTATCTATCTATCTATCTATCTATTGCCAGATGCCACAAACAAAATGCCTCCATGTCACCCTGTTCCCTGCCATTTCACTGCCATGCTCCCAGCTCACACCCCCCTCTCTCATATACTTCTCCACTCCATCCCTCCATCTATTCTAAGCCTCCCTCCCTCCACCTCACTCACATACACCCTCCTCAACAGTCTCTCACTCTTCATCCTCTCCACATGGCCAAACCACCTCAATGTGTTTCTCCTAATGCTTCCTATCATATCCACAACAACGCCACAATGCAATCATGTTATTTGCATACCATTTGCTCTTTCAGGTTGTTTTCTCTACAGTTCAGCAATATAGATACGTTTATTGCGTTAGGTATCATATATTTTAACTTGCAAACTTGCCCTTGATGGGGTCCTTGAACCCAACCAATACTTTCCCATAAGTTACGTGTTTCTGTATATGAGAATTCATTATACGACTATGCCAAATAAAACCTAACTGCTTGTATCTTTGGGACCTCTCTCCCTCTCTCTCTATCCATCTATCATCCAATCCTACATTGCCCCATGAGGAGCCCGGGGCTAGGCAGTTGGTCCTGACATTTAAGATGAGAGTGACCAGCCTCACTCAACCCTGTGTGGCATTATGTGAGCAATCGACCCCAACCACCCCTTGGATATAAACCTTCACCGGCTCAATCCGACTGGAGCGCAATAATTACCCACTAAATTACCAGGCGCCAAAATTTGGTTATATGTTTACCACCCAACATAGTAAATGCTTTCCTGGTGTTCAGGAAACCATTTGGCTTGTCACTCAGTGTAGAGCCACCCACAGGCAGAAGGAGGAGGAAACAATGAAGAAAAGAAAGAGAGAAGAGGGAGTGTAAAGTCACCCGTAGGCAGAAGGACAAGCAAAGAATGAAGGAAAGAAAGACAGAAGAGGATGGAAGGAAAGAAGGATGGAGGAAAAGGCAGACACCTGATAGCAGCACTACATCGAGTGAGTGGATCTATCTATCTATCTATCTATCAATACATATATATATATATATATATATACCTGTATATATCATAGGTGAGCAATGTGTGAAGAATGATGAAGGAAGGGTAGTGGTGAACAGTGGGGATATTAATGATGCATGGAAAAAGCATTAAAGCCGGTTGTTGAATGAGGAGTTTGACTGGGACAGGGAAGGTTTGAAGTCAGCAGATCCAGTGTTTGGCCCTTGGCCTTTGACTGATGCTGCTACTGTGAGTGAGGCAATAGGCAGGATGCAGGTGGGGAAGGCAGCAGGTGTGTCGGGGTTGACTGCCGAAATGTTGAAGGCCTCAGGAGATACAGGGGAAAGGTTAGTCACTGACCTGATAAATATGATTATATATGAGTGTGTTGTCCCTGATGACTGGCTAAAGAGTGTAATTGTAAATGTGCACAAAGGGAAGGGTGATGCCCTGGAAAGAGGAAATTATAGAGGTATAAAGCTTTTACATCAGATAATGAAGGTAATGGAAAGAGTTCCTGAATGTATGATTAGAGAAAAAGTGAATATTGATGAGATGCAGTTTGGGTTTATGCCAGGCAGGGGAACCAATGATGTCATATTCATTGTTCGATAGCTTCAGGAAAAATATATTGGAAAGAAAAGGGATCTGTATTTTGTTTTTGTTGATCTGGAAATGGCTTCTGACAGAGTCCCTAGAGATGTGGTGAAGTAGGCAATGAGAAAGCCTGGGTTGGAGGAGTGGCTGGTTAGGGTGGTTAAGGCCATGTATGTGGGTGTTCTTACCCAGCTAAGAGTGAATGGAGATTTGAGTGATGAGTTTTCTGTGAATGTTGGTATGCATCAGAGGTCAGTTTTGAGTCCCTTGTTGTTTATCATGGTACTTGAAGTCTTCTCACATGACTTCAGAAATGGACTCCCGTGGGAGATGTTGCATGCTGATGATTTGGTATTGATTGCAGAGAATGAAAGGGAGGCAGAGGAAAGATTTAGGAAATGGAGAGATGATATGGGGCACAAAGGCTTAAGGGTAAATGTTGATAAAACAAAAGTGATGATATCTCGGGTTGGTGGTGGTACAGCCAAAGAAGAGGGAGAGCAGCAATGTGCAATCTGCCACAAGGGCATGGGAAGTAACTCCATCTTGTGCAGTGTTTGAGAAAATTGGGTGCACAGGAGATGTAGTGGTCTTAGAGGTAGACTGCAAGAAAATGCTGATTTTATGTGTGCGGCGTGTCAGGGAGAGCAGGTGGAGATGTCAGGCATGAAAGGATTGAACTTGCTGGTGAGTCTCATGAGTGTGTGGAGGAGTTTTGTTATTTGGGAGACATGTTATGTGCTGGAGGTGGGGCTGGAACTAGCTCTGTGGCTAAGGTGAGAAGGGGCTGGAAGAAGTTCAGGGAGCTGTTGCCTCTCCTGACGCTGAGAGGACCCTCCCTACATGCTAAGGGGTCTTTGTATGCAGCATGTGTTAGGAGTGTGATGCTGTATGGTAATGAGACCTGGGCAGCAAAGGAAGAGGATATTCGCAGGCTCAAATGTATAGAAATGATAATGATTAGGTGGATATGCAGTGCGTCCCTGCATGCAAGGCCTGGGAGGGCTGAGTTTACGATGGAAGAGTTGAGAGGTAGCATGGGACTGGAGTGTATTGGTGTTGTGATGAGGAGAGGTAGATTGAGATGGTTTGGGCATGTGGAGAGGATGGGGATGATAATTGGGTGCAGAGGGTGAGAAGTGTTAATACTGGGGGTGGGGTTGTGAGGGACAGACCGAGAAAGATGCATGATGAGGTCATTAAGTGTGACCTCAGGGTTAAGGGACTGAACAGGGAGGCTGCCACAGATTGAGCAGCATGGAGAGCTGCCATTAGGTCACCAAGGCCAATGCATGCAAGCATGTTGGAGCCTATAAAAACAAAACAAAACAAAATTATGTATATATATATATATATATATATATATATATATATATATATATATATATACATATATACATATATATATATATATATATATATATATATATATATATATATATATATATATATATGCAGTACATATACTGTATATACATGCAACCCCGGTTTAACGATGCCACTGGTTATGTAAAAACCCATCACTAGGCGGGGTAACGTAAATCGGGGACGATTAAACATGTAAAGTATGGGGATGCGTTTCTGTGCCTTGGGTTTCTCCCGAACCAAATATAAAACCAATCTAAATGGCCTAACAGCTGTAAAAGAAGCTAACCTAAGACTATCTATCTATTGCCAGAAGCCCCAATCCTGTTTGGGGTGGCCACAAACAAATCGCCTCCACGTCGCCCTGTCCCCTGCCATTTCACTGCCCTGCTCCCAACTCACACCCCCCTCTCTCATATACCTCTCCACCCCATCCCTCCATCTCATCCTCGGCCTTCCCCTCCCTCTTCCCCCCTCCACCTCACTCATATACACTTTCTTCGTCAGTCTTTCACCCTCCATCCTCTCCACATGGCCAAACCACCTCAGTGTGTTCCTTATAACGCTTCCTATCACATCCACATCCACACCACAATGCTCCTTTATATCCTCATTCGTCAGCCTGTCTCTCCATGTGACTCCACAGGCTCCTCTTAAATAACTCATTTCCACTGCTCTCACTCTTGACTTGTGTCCTTCCAACAATGTCCATGCTTCACTTCCATACATTAGAGTTGGTATCACAATACCTTCATGTAGTAACTTTTTCACTTCCATGCTCACTTCCCTGTTTCTTATCACTGCTTTCAAGGAACCAGCAACCTTTCTTCCCTGCTGTACCCTTTCAAGCACTTCACCCTCCAAACCTCCATCCTTACTCATCACACTACCCAAGTATTTAAACGTACTCACATTTTCCAACCTCGCTGTACATTCACTGACTTCACCTCTCTCAAAGACCATCACTTTACTCTTCCCTACATTCACCTTTAGATTCCATTTCTTACATACTCTCCCAAACTCATCCACCAAGCCTTGCAGCTCCCTTTTGTCTTCACTCAACAACACAGTATCATCTGCAAACAACAGTATAGGGAGTTTCCAAACACTACCCTCTCTCACCAGGGCCACTCCAACATCCACTACTCCACTTTGTACCTCTTTTATTACCCCATCCATGTACAGATTGAACAACCATGGAGACATGACACATCCCTGTTTCAACCCAACCTTCAAAGAGAAAAATTCACTTAGTTCACCATCCACATGCACTGCAGCCTTAGCACCATCATACATACTCTTCACAGCATTCAACAACTTCCCATCTACTCCATATATTCTTAATACTTTCCACAATCCTTGTCTACCCACCCTGTCATATGCTTTCTCCAAATCCATGAAAGCCGCATACAACTTCTTTCCCTCCTCTAGAAACTTTTCCATTAAAGATCTAAGAATGAATATCTGATCTACACAACCTCTTCCCTTCCTAAAACCTCCCTGTTCTTCTCCAACTAATTCCTCCATTCTTTCTCTAACTCTGTCAATAAGTATCCTACCATACACTTTTCCTATTATACTAAGAAGACAAACGCCCCTATGATTACCACACACTTCTTTTTCCCCTTTTCCTTTGTACAAGGGAATAATTATACCTGACTTCCAATCTTCCGGGGCTCTACCTTCCTCCCAGGCCAATCTACATATCTTCCACATCCATTCTACTACTATCTCTCTCCCATGCTTCTGCATTTCACCACACACTCCATCAATTCCTGGGGCTTTCCCCAATTTAACTTTCTTCATTGCTTCCACAACTTCTATCCTACTGATTTCTTCTTGTCTTCTCACCTCCCTCCTTCTCCCAGCCATTCCCCAGCCACTTATACTCGCATTACTTCCATCCTCTATGTTCAACAATTCCTTAAAGCATTCTCTCCATCTGCTTACTTTTTCTCCCTTCTCCACTAGTAATCTACCATTTTTATCTTCAACTCCCCTGCTAACCTCACTTCCACCCTGTCTTACTCTCTTCACCTCTTTCCAGAACATTTTCTTACAGTCCCTCCACTTTACACTCAAATTCCTTCCAAATTCCTCATCCACTCTCTTCTTACTTTCTCCTACTAATATTTTCACCTCTCTCTTTCTTTCTACATATAACTCTCTCTTCTGCCTCTCAACTTCTTCCACGCCCCTATTTCTCATCCATTCATTGTATGCTTTCTTCTTTTGTGCCACAGCCTGTCTCACCTCTTCATTCCACCACACTGTTCCTTGCATCCCCCTTCATCTTCTCTTCCTCCCATACACCACATCACATGCTGCACATATTTCTTCTGTAAATATCGTGCACTAACCTAAGACTAACACCTGTAAATAACTCACTAAAACCAACAAATAAAATCTGAAAATCACAAGGAATAGGTCAGAAAATATCAAACACCTTGTAAGTCCATGTCCGGTCCTGGTCGTCATCCTTACTAACACCCCCGAGACTCAGGGACATGTGGTGCTCCCTAGCACTCACTCATCCTCCTCAAAGCTCTCAAACCCCATCTCTGGAGGAAGGTTAGAGGGGAGGGGAAGCCTGGCGAAGTGGGGTAATGACAGCAGGTGACTTAGAGATGGCTGATGTGAGAAAAGATATGGGTGTGCAAGAGGTGAGCAATGAGTGTGAGGGCTGCGTGAGCGTTTCTGCACATCCTGGCAGGCTGGCGGGCTCAGCTGGCCGTGGGAACGAGTGTGATTCAAACTTTGGTACATCACTCCAGGATGAAACATTGGAGGACACATCATTAAACCGGGGCTCAGCCATCATTAGGTGTGGTAGGGTGGTATTTTTACCCTCATCACTAATCTGAGGTATTGTATATAGGGGTATCATAAATTTGGGTTTGGCTGTATATATATATATATATATATATATATATATACACTGCACTTGCCTAACTCACGGTAATTTCCTTCTGAACTCATGCCATGAGTTGGAAAAAGATGAGTTAAAAAAAACACACCTTATGGTGAAAAATAGATCTGATTTTGCCATGGTGTCGGGTAGCCACGTATAACATTACTGGAACCCCTCTTACCACCACTTAACACTAACATCCTGTCTCAGAAGTATGTACTGCATATCTTATAATGATATTAAACAATATTAAAGGACATTACATATCCTTGTATGATAATAAACAATACTGAAAACATTTACCTTAATCCTACTGATGACAACGTTTAATTCGATTAGAGATGGGTAGTGGTTTTGGCACACTAGCCTACAGTGCCTCATGCTGCTGCTGCTGCATTAATGCTTCTTCTTTAGCAACCTCACTGAGGAAGCCCTCAAAATCAGTTGCAGAGATAACAGAAGCTGTGTTGCCATTGTCATCATCTGCCTAACAAGGGCCAGGCTGTGGCTCAGGCTGTTGTTGGCGGACTAAGTAGCATGTGATCAACTGCTGGTGGCACTGATTGAAACAGCTGTCATGTATTTTCGGTTCTATTATCGTTTCAACCCCTAACAGAATTACGAGTTTTTTCCCATTTTTTCGGTGTTTTAGAAAATTCCAAGACACTTTTCATCTACAATATTTTCTTTGCAAATTATTTTTATTTTACTCCTGAGTGTTAGGTTAGGTTAGGTTAGATTATCTTCACGAGTTAAATAAAAATAATTTGCAACAAAAATGCCAAACAAAAAAAATGTCTTAGAATTTTCGGTATTTTAGGGGTTGAAACGATAATTTTACCAGATTTTCCTATAACAGGCAACAGCTTAATCAAGATTTTAAACAATTTCATTACACCTTGTTTCATTTCTATCATGTGCTTTGATCTTTTCTTTGGCCATATCCACAAATGCAAGCATTTCACTTAACACTTTCACGCATGGATCATTATCCATATCTGCCTGCCTCTCAAAATGGCAGGGAAGAAGCTCACAGGTAGGTGTACATGTAGACTAAAAATTCTGCTTGGTAGGCCTAGTAGCAGTACTGGCCACTAGGCATAGGTGGCGTGGGTGGAGAAAGCATTGTTTTGATTGGCTGCACAATCACAAGGACTGTGTGCTTAAATATGACTGGCTTCCAGTGGCGAGTTGCAGCTACAATACAATGAGTTAAACATCTCCTCAGAAATAAGCCATTTTCTAGTGGAAAAATGCGAGTTAGAGCATTTTCCGTGAGTTTGGTAATGATGGTGACTTAGATAAGGACACCGTGAGTTAGATAATTCGCGAGTTAGTAGTCCGTGAGTTATGTGAGTGCACTGTATATATATATATATATATATATATATATATATATATATATATCTGTATATATAGTCATTACTCGTTTTACGTTAGGGTTACGTCAGGTCATACCTTATTGTATACCGATTTTATCGTAAATCGGTACATTGAAACCCATTATAAAACGGGGGTTACGTCAACTCAACTTCCCAAAGTCACCTAACCAAGACTGAACCATAAATGAAGACCCACCTTCATTCCTTCCTGTGTTGGTCCAAGTCGTCCCCCCCGAGGCTGAAGGACAGCTTGTGCTTACAGGCACTAGTGGTTAGCCTCTGTGTCAGACAGGAACAGGTTAGGGGGAGAGGAATCCGGCCCATACCTGCACCAATCTTAGCACTGGGATTCATACCTGCACCAACCATAGCTCTGGGGCCTACACTGGCACTGGCCTTACCACTGGGCACACAAATCCTCATTAATCTTTTACTTCATGCAAATTTTTTTCATGCGATTTCGGTTATCCACAAATTTTTCATAATTAAAACATAAAATTATAGTTTTCAAATAAATAATATTAATATGAGAGAAATAAATAAAATATAAAAATGTCTACCCACTTCCAGGGCACATACATGTGTGTGTGTGTGTGTGTGTGTATTTACCTATTTGTATTTACTTATTTGTAGTATACAGGAACTGAATAATGCTCGTGTTGTCCTGTCTCCAAATCCACATTTATCAAGTCTACCTTTACACACATGAATGTTTTTCTCATGCACCACCTCTTCATCTAAGTCGTTTCAGATATTTGTGTATTTACCAAATATACCTAACTGTGATATACATGGAATGTGCTATGCCCGTGGGTTTCCGTTGCTGTTTCTCAATGTCAAATTTAGCTTTAAACTCGTTTAAGTTTTTAGACTGGACGATCTCTTTGTCCAGGCTATTCCATAAGTCTATACTTTTGTAAGGAAAGCTATATTTCTTGATATCCTTCAAGCAGCTTGACTTTTTCAATTTCATTCCGTGTCCTCTTGTTTCTCTCTTATCCCATACAAACAGATCTTCTTTGTCAATTTTATCTACTCCCACCATGGTTCTGAACACTGCAATCATGTCTCACCTCTTTCTCCTTTCCTCGAAGGAAGGCAAATCCAGCTTTTCCAGCCTCTCTCTGTATGACAGGTCTGCCAAACTGGGGACCATCTTGGTTGCTGTTCTTTGTATTCTCTCAATCTTGTTTATATCTTTCTTTTCGTGTGGGGACCACACTACCACTGCATATTCTAACCTGGGGCGGATCATGGCCACTATCAATTTTTTCATCATCTCCTCAACCATATAATGAAATGCTACTCTTATGTTAGTCAAGAGTTTATAAGTCTCTCCAACTATCTTGTTAATGTGCTTTTCTGGTGACAAACTATCTTGGACCGGCATTCCCAAATCTTTCTCTTCTCTCATTTTTGTGATTAATTCATTACCCAACAAATAATTCAGTGATGGCCTCATGGTACTTTTACCCATTTCCAGTATTTTACATTTCTTTACATTAAATTTCATTTCCCACATCCGGCTCCAATCATGTATCCTATCCAAATCCTCCTGCAGCATTTTACAATCCTCCTCAACCTCTACCTTCCTCAAGATCTTTACATCATCAGCAAACAGACTTGCATAACTGTTCACTCCATCTACCATATCATTTACGTAAATCAGGAACATTACTGGCGCCAACACCGAGCCTTGAGGGACTCCACTTGTTACTTCCCTCCATCCAGACATCCTATCCTTTATTACTGTCCTCATTTATCTGTCTCTCAAAAAGTCTCTCATCCATTCCAGAAGTTTCCCCTTCAGTCCTCCTATATATTCTAGTTTCCACATTAGTCTCTTATGAGGTACCTTGTCCAAGGCCTTCTCTAAGTCTAAGTACACACAATCCACCCAACCATCTCTCTCCTGTACCACGTCAATCGCTCTTGAGTAAAAGCTCAACAAGTTAGAAACACATGACCTTCCACTTCTGAATCCAAACTGACATTCAGCCAAAATATTCATCTCTTCCAGATATTTTATCCATCTGTCTCTCATGATTCTCTCACACAATTTTGTGACCATGCTGGTTAGAGACACTGGTCTATAATTCAGGGGTTCTACTCTGTTTCCCCCCTTATAAATTGGTACCACATTTGCCCTCTTCCATTCTTCTGGCACTTTCCCCTCTTCCAGAGAACACACGATTAAACTGTGAATTTTAACCGCCAGTTGTTCTCTGCATTCCTTCAGTACCCAATTAGAATTTCCATCAGGTCCTGGGGCTTTCCTTACATCTTGAGTTTCCAGTAATTTATACACTTCCTGTACCTCCACTTTTATATCTTTTATCACTGGTACATTTCTAATCACTCCCTCCCCTTCCACAAATTCTTTTTCTTTAGTGAAACCCGATTGGAAACATTTGTTCATTATTTCAGGTTGCACTGCTGCATCTTTACAGACCTCTTCTTTTACTTTCAGTCTGGTGATTCCTTCCTTTTGTTTCAGTTTGCCATTAACAAATCTATAAAACAGTTTGGGTTCATCCTTGCATTTGTCTATTATATCTTTTTCAAAATTCCTTTCTTCTTCTCTACGTATTCTTGTTTATTCATTTCTAATTCTTTTATATTCTTCCTTTTTTCTGTTGTTACCTCTCTTTTTTCAATTGTTCCACACCTTATCTCTCTCTTTTTTTGCTATCGTACACTTTCTATTAAACCACTCCTTTTTCCTGTTTTCTTTCCCTCTTACTCTTGGTACAAATTTTTCCACTCCCAAATTATAGAGGTCTAGAAAAATATCCCACTTCCTCTGTATCTCTCGTTTCTCTGAATTTTCTCCAATCCGCATTTTCAAATTTTTTTTTCAATCCTGTAAAATTTGCTTTCCCAAAGTTGTATCTTCCCTGTCTATGAAGCTCGTCTCTTGGCTCGACGTTCCCTATCATCATCTGGAACTCAATGACCACATGATCACTTTTTCCTAAAGGACAGAGATATTTCAATGATTCTATTACATCAGGTTCTTTGGTAAACAGTAAATCTAACCTTGGTGGTGTGTCCTCACCTCGAAACCGTGTCTCTTCTTTGACCCATTGCATCATCACATTATTCATTATTATATTTAATAACACAGTGCCCTACGAATCTTCGTGCCTCCCGAGTACCATTCCTCCCAGTTCACCTCTTTACAGTTAAAGTCACCCACCAAAATTATATTGTTGCTTTTCTCAATTATTTTTTGTAAACAGGTAGCCATATCTGACAACATCTCCTGGTATTCGTCATTATTCCATGTTCTCATCTTAGGGGGAACATACACTACCGCCACATCTCTCTTAACATTCTCTCCAGTTTCTAATTTCATATATATATCACTTCAGCCCTGCCTTCTCCCATTTCCACGGTATCTACATTTATGTTGTTCTTCACTGCTATCATCACTCCTCCTCCCGTTTTTTCTTTTCTGTCTTTTCTCCACAGTTTGTATTTACCATCTCCCAAATGAACATCAATATCTTCTCGTAATTTGGTCTCTACAAAGCACATGACATCAGGTTCATGTTCTCTCAAGAAATCGTTAATTTCAAGCCTTGCTGATATTAAACCATGAACATTAGTATATATCACCTTCAAATTATTTTTGATGTTTTTTATACCATCTTCTCTCCTACTCTCCGTCAGTATCACTTCCTCAACTTTTGATCTTTCACAGCCATCCCCCTTAGTTTCCTTCACTTCTATTTCCTTAAATACCATTTCCTTACTTTCATATCGAATACTCTCCAAAAAAAAGTATTACATTCTTCCTCTGTCCTCTTATCATTTTTTTCCTTTACTTCTTCCTTCAATGATTTTAAAACTTCTCTTTCTTCTTCATTCAAATCTTTTCTTATTACAGTATAATATTTTCCATCCCTGCCTCTTTGCTTAATTTCCAGGTCACTTTAAGTATATCATCTACTACACTTTCTGCTGACAACTTGACTCTCATTGGTCTTGTTTCCCCTTTCTTATAAGGTCCTATTCTCCTTACTTCTTCAATTTCTTTTACCCACTTGTCTCCTTCGGGATCAATCTTGCCTAATATTCCTCTTACCAGGTTCGTGTCTTTCTTTCTCGAGTGTCACGGATCTAACCTTCTCTTCCTCCTCCCTGTTTCCAAATATTACCACGCATCTGTTCCTTTCTACAGTTTCTCTCACTATTTTCTCTTTTTTCTTCAGTATTTTCACTACATTTTCTTCCAATTTTATCTTGTTCATTTCTCTTTCTTCCTGGATGATTTCTCTTAAGCTGACCACTTCTTTCTGTTCTTCTTCTACGTGTGCCCACTTTGTTTTATGCTCTTCCAATACACTACTCACCTTCTCCGTTTTATTAGTACTCTCTTCTAGTTTTCTCTTCAATTCAACATTTTCACGCTTCAAATTTCTTATCTCTTCATTTGCCGTCTCATTAGACTGAATCAGACTCTGTATAGTAATCTCCGTATTTTCAGACACATCTTTTAACACTAGATTCTCCACTTTCTTTTCAAGTTCAGTAATCCTCATAATCAATGTTTTAACCAGATCCATGAAATTAGTATTTCTATCAAATCCTGGAAATTCGAGTCCCTCAGTGTTTACATTTTCGGCCACAATTGAGGTTGGTTACAACTTACAGTACCATAACAGCTGTTGCCGAAAATACTACAACCATTCATGTATACTCTTGGCAATAAATCTTTACATTTCTGGTAGTCTATATCAACTTACAGTATTTTAAACTGAAAACAAGACCATAGGAGACAAGACAAACATAATTCCTGAAAATTACTTAAGGTTTGCTGCGGTGGCTGAGCCTTGGCCTGGGAGCAGTCAAGACACGTCCGTTCGTTGTGGCTGTTCGCTCGTGTGTGTGTGTGTGTGTGTGTGTGTGTGGGAGGTTGGTCTACCACGCAACACACAGTCAGTTTGAATCTGATGGTCGAACCGTGCACGACTAGCGAATCGTTATTTGTGGCTTATTTTTCTGCCTTCCAGTGACTGCTTGTCTTGTTTGTCAACATGGGGCCTAAGCGTGGTGCTAGTGATGCATGTGTTAACACACCAAATCGGGCTTGTAAATGAATGTCGCTGACAGAGAAAGTTAAAGTTTTGGACAAACTTAGGGAAGGAATGTCCCCGACAATTCGCCATCAGGATGATTCCCCGTCATTTATTTACATACTAATTTATTTAGCAAGTACAGTGCACTAGTTTTTTACTCATATGAGATAAAATCCCCTGAAAATTAGTTATTAAAGTATTAA
>NC_137046.1:30197149-30322016 GCF_032717465.1 Coenobita brevimanus
GCCTCGAATTCCTCACTTGATGGTACAGTTTCCACGGAAACTCATGGTGTGGTACTGTGTCAAAAGCTTTCTTGAAATCTAAATAGATACTGTCCACCCATCCTTCCCTTTCCTGTATTGTGTTTGTTACTCTCTGTCATAGTAGCCTCAACAGATTAGTAACACATGATTTTCCTTTTCTGAAACCAAACTGTCTTTCTGTTATCATACTGTTTTTCTTCTAGATGGTTACCCAAGCTTTTCTTATAAACTTTTCTAGCCTTACTTACAACACTGGTCAGTGAAGATACAAATTGATAATTGAGTGGATTTTGTCTATTTCCTTTCTTGAATAAGGGGACAATATTTGCTTTTTTCCAAATATCAAGGTAGTTCACCTTGACTCCAAAGGATTTCTTGAAAATTAAAAATAATGATTTAGCAACTCCTTTGCACATTCTCGTAATGCCCAACATGAAATTTCATCAGGACCACTTGCTTTTATCTGTCTAATCTACTTAACACCTCCTGTATTACTTTTTCTGCTATTTGTATATCTGGTAGTATGTGTGGACATGCGTGTTCCACATAGTCCCTCTCAAAATTTTTTCTTCTGCTAAAAACTAATTGGAAATTCTTATTTGGTACTTCACAAAATTCCTTCTTTTGTGTATAAGTGATTCCCTCGTCCGTAATGGATTGTATTACTTTATCTTTTACTTTGGTTTTGCTTCTGATATGGCTGTAAAAATGCTTTTGATTGATCACTACTTTTATTTATTATCTTCTCCTCAAACTGTTTTTGGGCTTCCTCACCTTATTGTTGTATAGTCGTTTCTTATACTATTTATAATTATTATACGCCCTTTGCTATTGTGTCCTCTGCTTTATCTATTCCACAACAAATCTCTTCTTTCTTCTTTGATTTTTTACATTCTGTGTTGAACCATTTCTATATTTTCTTATCTATTCTTTGTGCTGTAGGATGTACTTCTGGACTCCTATTTCATAAAATTCACAAGAATTTTTTATATACAACATTTAAATCTTGTCCTCTAAGCTCATTTTCCCAATCAACCTCTAAGAAATACTTCTTTAGGTCTTGATAATTTCCCTTTTTATAGTTTAGGCTCTTTTTGCTATTTGTCATTGCTGTTTACTATGTCATATGCTATCCTGAAGTTATAATTTAGTACTGCATGATCGCTTTTGCCGAGTGGAGGGTATCATATTAAGCCTGTCAACATCATTTTCTTGCCTAGTAAATATTAGATCTACCACTGAAGGTACATCCAGTCCTCTTTTTTCTGGTGGTTTCCCTCACATGTTTGCGTTAGGAAAAACTCTTGCACGAGATCCAGGAGCTTTTGGTCCCAACAGCTTTCTTGGCTAATTATATATCTAGAGTATTCCAATTTATCATGTATTGGAAATCCCCAGTTTGTATAATTCTTTCCGATTTCTCTTCCATTTTATGTAGTAATGATCTTATACTCTGAATTGTACTCTCATGCCAGGTCCTCATATTCGTCTCTTTCCCATGTGTTTGATCTGGGGTGGCATGTACAAATTAGCTGAGTTACTTTACCTTCAGATGTGTTGATCTCTACTGCAATCAGTTCTACTTGTATTCGTATATCTAATTTTATTTCATTGACTTTTAGATTTTTTCTTAGTTAATATTATAATTCCTCCTCCTTTTTTAGAATTTCTGTCTCTTCTCCATATATTCATATTCCTCTAAGTTTAGTATGTCATTGGATATCCTTGGTGTCAATTTTATTTCAGTTAGGCATATTATTTGTGGTTCATTTTCTCTGACATAATCATTCATCTCTAGTAATTTGGAATAGCATTCCATCCTAAATTTGAGTACATCAACTTTATCGTCATTGCATATACTTATCTATTTGACATGGTTCTACTACCTTCCCTCCTTTTTCTTCCATCCTGTTTGTGTACCATTTTCCATTACCTGCAATCCTATTACTTTGTAAAAAATTTCTTCTTCTCCTCTTCTGATCTTCCCTCATTTTTTCAAATTTTGCTTCCTCCCTTTTCTCTTTCAGTATTTAGACCAGTACCTCTTGTCATAATTGAGCATCTTTTTATCCTTGTACTTTTGAACTCCTCTTTTTCCATAAAGATTCTTTGCATTTTTTCGTGTCTCTTCCACAGTGTTTACACTCTGGAAAGTCACCTTTAGAGAGGTCTTGTCTTGCTTTTCTCGTATTTCCCTAACCTTTTGTATTCTTCTATGTCTTTACAACAGATTTCCTCTGATACTTCTTTCAGTAAGCTCATTACATTTGCCATCTCCCCTTTTTGTCTCTTGTAGATCTCTTTGTTTTTTACTTCTTCCTCTTCTATACCAGTGATTACTATAGATTTTTTATATCTACTGAATCTCCAAACTAACTTTAGGATGTTTTTGGATTATTCTTAACACTTCCTTTTTCATGCTTTTTTCCTCCCACCCTTGTTTCTAAGTCTTTTTTTACTTTCACCATTTCAGCATACATACGTGGTTTCTACATCATTTTTGTAGCTTTGCACAGCTTCATTCACCTGTGTTATCTTCTCCTCAATATCACTGCTCTGGTCCAAAAAAGACCTGCTTGCTTGCCTAATTGTCTCTGTGTCATTTTTGAACTTCTTCCATAACACTCTCGTGATTGACTACTGTACTTGCCAATTCTAACTCACTTTCTTCCTAAGCGTACTCAATTCCACTGTTAGTTCACTGATGGTTGTGTCTTTCTTATTGGCCTCCCTTCCTAGTTTTTCTATTTCTTCACTTTTGGCAAGTGCATTTGCTTCTTTATTTCGTCAATTTGATTTTTGAAAGCCATTTCTAGTTTGTGTACACTTTCAACCAAGTCTATTGTGAGTCTCCACTTCAACCGGTTCTTGGTAGAAATCATCATTTTGCTTTTTACTTTTATCCCTTTTCTTTTCCAAATTTGCTTTACTAAAGTATGTATCCATTTTGCAATACTAAAAGAACAGAGTATGTACTTACAGTGTATGTACTGTACACTTTCCCCATGTTACTGTGAGTCTAAAGCTCAAACCTAGAGCTGACTCAGCGCATTTTTCCTCTTGGTTCTTTTTTTTCTGTTTGAACAGTCTTGTTTAAACTTATTATTTTTTTTCCTTTTAATAATGAAAAATTATTTAGTCTAACCTGGTACAGAGCTTGACTCATACAAAGATACTAATTTAGGTAATGCCACTGGCCGTGTTGGTTCGGTATGGAGCGCCGATGTCGGACGCTCTGCCTCGGTTGACTCCCTGTGTGTGTAATTCACCGGGTCGGTCAGGATCACTTGATGGTCGTGGATCGTCAGCTTTTTACCCTCCCGGAAGGGAGCTGAGAGCTCGTATAGTCCGATGTATGGGCAAGGCTGTGACCTTCACACGCACACACCCATCCCCTTGCTCCAGGGGGACAGTAACCACCCACTTCGTCAGTTAAACTTTTCGCAACCTGAGCGAGGCGCGAACTCCCGTCCACCAGTTGGCAAGCGAGAGCCGTTACCACTGCACCAGCGAGCGGTGTGTGTGTGTGTGTGTGTAAACTTAACTCATTAGCTGTGGTGGCTTCTCTTCAGTTGACATAAAATTGCTTACTCTATGCTGGAAGTGCTACATATATACATATATATTTATTTTCCGGTCACAGCATTCATCTATGGGGCACGTCATATACTGTTCAGTTCTGCCGAGTTGCTCTTAGCTGAACATATCGATGTAACGTTAGCCAAAACAAAATACCGTCTTTGTAACTAATTTCATCTTACAGTTTCGATATCTAATCTCATTGTTCGTACATTGTCACGATACTTTAGGCCAGACAAGAAAATAATCTACCGAAATAGAAAACGCTAGTTACATGGATAACTGATATATTTTTCGTTCCTGGACTAGGCACATTTTACCCCTCTCCTATTCTGTCCTACTTTAAGCCCTAAACCAACCCATCCTAACCTACTTTTCTGTGTCTCTCTACACTACCCTACTCCCAGCCTACTCACTGTCCTAGCATTCCCTACCCTATCCTACCGCTGAGGTCTCCTGCAGGGATACTTGTTCTTTCGGTTTTTGCCAGGGTTAGGGAGGTAGAGGAGATTAAGGTCGTTGGACATCCGTTCTGGGGGTGGAGAGACTTACAACATCCCTTTGTCTTGTTGTAAACTTTGGTCTACCCTTTCCCTGTCATGACACTTCTCCGGAGTCGATAATATTCCTCCTGCTGAGTGCTGAGGTACCTGGATGATGAAGCAGTTTCCTTCCTCCTTAGTATTATAAATAGAATTTTGAGAGATTCGTACAATCCTGCTTATTGTCGGGTGGCTGTAGTCCTACCGTTTCACAAGCCAGGTATTGCAGGTCACTGTTATGCTTGGTACAGTTTTTAAGGCGACTTCTCGTCGTAAAAAACACTAGGCTACTGAAGTGGGGTTCTCTTTTCTAGACTGGAAGTAAAGCACCAACAAAGGAACAGGACATAAAAACCAGGCAGTATACCTTAACACATCTATTACCTTAATTCTAACCGTGAACAATACACGTAGAGTGATATTGAGATGTAACAGGGAGAAGCAGAGACACAGAGTTAATATTCAGCACCACAAAATAGAGTTACACTTAACACACACTACAATGTTAATACAGGGTGTTCGGGTAGCATCTGCAGTATTGTTTATGACGTCACTTTGGAGGCAGGATATAAATAGAATTGTTCACATAGGGAATAAACAAGATTGGGAGTCCCGTATAGGGGAATATTACCATAAATGAGGTAGGGTGAGGATAGCGACACTCGACGTTGTCACCTTTGTCATGGGAGACACTCACACTCAGGCTTTTGACTGGCCCGCGCGCTCCTTACACTCAGGTGTTCACCGAGAAAACTCTCCTAACTCTCTTACATGGGGGGACTGGGATAATTACAACAAAAGTTCATTTTCTGCCCTGTCAACACTGAGTCCTTGTGGGCTACTATCGACTACACTGTTCTTCACTTAGTCACTGTGCACTGTTCTTTTTCCTGAGTTGGTTCTTGACACAAAGGGGGAATCACTGTTTTCCTATGTCTCCTGGGTAATGTTCACTCTAGGTCGCACTCGTAGGTTAGGTGTAGGGAGGCTCTCCCCGTCTGGGGGCCTCGACCTGGGAGGCGGCCCTCGTACTACGGCCGCGCCGGTGAGGTGCAGGGAGGCCCTCTGGTCTGGGGGCCTCGACCTGATAGGTGGCCTTCGGGACTGGGACCAAACAGCTGGAGTAATCGGGCCTGTCATTTTTGGATCCGGGGAGTGAGGGAGCCCGGATTGCCTTCGTCAGGAGTTGGAGAGTCTGGCCTGGGCATCCTGGGACTGCGGGCACCAAGGGGGAGAGGCGCCGTCAGGACTGGGCTGCGGCTGCATCTCCTACGGGGCTCGGACAGGAACAAGGAACTCCCAGGCATAGGCGGTAAGGCCGATATCGGGCCTTGCCACCACTCTAATGTCTCCTCCAGGGCTATATTCCCGGGTGGTGACGAAGGGCTCCCATAAGGGAAAGAGGCTGGAGAAGGACTCAAGTCACTCGTGTTCTCTCTAGTACGTCTGGAGGCCGGAGCCTTGGGTCGCCTTACCCTGGTACATACTCTGGCTGTAGCCGGGGACTTGCCCGGCATACGAGGAACACCTGCAGGGCGTACTAGGCCATCCCTAACTTCGCCGCGTATCTGGACCGTCGGCGTGGTGTTGCTCCCGTAGTAGGGGACAAGCCGGAGTGAGGAACACGGAGGCCACACTCTCTCCAATACGGACTGAAACTACCTTCAGGGGCTTCTCTACCCTGGTACGTGCCCCGGCCGGAGCCGAGTGCCTACCCGTACTAAGAACACCTGCCGGGCGTACCTTCAGGCCGTCCCCTCGCCGCGTATCTGGACCGTCGGCGTGGTGTTGCTCCCGTAATAGAGAAGGGCTACACGTACGGTAGCAGGGGCTCTTTACCCTGGTCCGTACTCTGGCCGTAGCCGGAAGCTGATCTGTCCGATCAGGAACAACTGACGGGCATACTGGGCCGTCCCTTCCCTGCTGCGTATCTGGACCGTCGGCGTTTAGTTGCTCCTGAAGGGGAGAACAGCAAGAGAGGGATGCACTGGGGCAACTCTCTCTCTCTGGTGTACTAAGGCCGGAGCCTTGGGTCGCCTTACCCTTTGTACACTTTATAAGGCCGTAGCCTTGGGCCTCCTGCTCTTGGGCCTCCTGCCCTAGAGGGTGTAACAAAGCCGTCAATACAGTGTTAACTGGGACTGAAACTGGTTCAGTCCCACCCCTATTCTGACGACCATTGCTCCGCCCGCAATGTAGTCTCCTTTCCATGATCACCTGGGGTTGGGACAGTTGCAGGGAACAAGGGCCCAGGATCGTGGTGTCCTGGTGACCCTCTTGAACGGGGTCACTAACCTCACCGTTGTGTCCTGGGGTGGTGGTGCGGTGGCGGCCCGGTGGTGGGGTGGGGGGTGGTGAGGTGGGAGGTCTGGCAGCGGGCACAGCAGGCATTTTACCACCTCCGCATCGTTGAAGTCACGACCCCATGACCGGAGGTGGTAGGTGGTGGAGGTGGATGTCTGGTGGGCCGGGGTGAGGTGTTGGGTGAGGCTGGCCCAGTGGGTGGTGAAGGTGTTGGGCTCCTGATGGGGGTTGAGAGTGAGCCGGAGGGAGGAAGGATGGTTGGTCCGGCGTAGGAGCTGGAGCAGGTGGTGGGTGCTCCGGATTCTGGCCTGTGGGCGGTCGTACGGTTGCCAATGCACTCTCGTCACCTTCATCTCGGGGAATGGTGCCTATTGGAGAGATGAAAGGTGAATGCTGGAGAGTGACGGGAGGTTGGTGGTTTTATGGGGACTGATTCGGTGGGAGGAGCATTGTCCTTTGGGGAATTGGGACTTGGGAAGATTCCATCGTGCTTGGTGGAGGGGGAGGGTTATGGGGGAGGTGTTTGGGGCGGGGGGGGTATGTGGAGGTGGTGGGTGCCGGGATGGGTGTGTGATGGGCGGAGGTGTTGGGGTGTACCTCAAGGGTGGGTGTGAGAGGCGTCCTGATCTGGTGGTGGTGATAGTGATGGTGGGTGTGGGTGGTGATGGTGGTTGTGCACGTGGTGGTGGTGAGGGCATGCGGCTGTTAGGGGTGGAGGTGGCTGGGGGCGCGGTGTGGCGTGTATAATGAGAATGGTCAAGGGGGGTGGGGGTGGTGGGTGGGGAGGTGGTGGGGTGGTGAGTGGTGAGGTTTTCGGGGGGAGTGGCTTTGGGCGGTGGTGGTGATGTGGGCGGCATGGGCGGTGTGGGTTGGGAGGTGGTGGGTGGACAGGTATTAGGGAGGTGAGTTGTGAGTTGTGAAGGGGTGGTGGTCTCGGCCTGTGGTGGTGGGGTGTTGGGGGGTGGGCTGGTTGTTGGTGAGTTGGAGGGAGGGGGTGAGAAGGAGTAGGAGTAGGAGTTTGGGAGGTAATTCTGAGAAAGGTCAGGATGGACAGGTGTGCGGTCAGGGGTGCAGGTAGGCCGGACGCATGGGTGGTCAGTGGTGGGTGGGTGGAAGGGTCACACATGGCGATTTCTGTATGTGCGGTGTTGTCCCTGTTGATCTATGATGACTTGGAATGGGTTGGGTACTCGAACAATTTTGAAGGGTCCATTGAATCGGGGGGAGGTTTTGGAGGGGGTGGGCAGGTTTGCAACGACTACGGACTGACCAGGTTTGTATGGGTTGGAGTGGGTCATGTCGGGTGCCAGGTCTCGTTGAGAGTGTAGGTGGTGGAGGTGGCGTTTGAGGTGGTGGAGAGGGTCGGTAGTGGAGGGTGGGGTGGGTGGCTGTAGGTGGTGGAGTGGTAGGAGTAGTGGCGCTTCCCCAAAAACTCTTTCATGTGGAGTTATCCCGTCTTCTCGTGGGCATGTGTTTAAACTCCACTGGATAATCTTGACGTGGGCAGGCCAGTCTTCGTTCCCTGTTTGCATAATGCGTGTGCGGACCTGGTTCATAAGGGAGCGATGGCTTCTCTCGCAGATGCTGTTACCTTGGGGCCAGTAGGGGGATGAGTGGGAAATGTGGTATCCGAATATGTTCGCCAGTTCTTCCCAGACTTTTCCCGTAAATTCTGGGGCATTATCTGAGTGTAGTGCTTGGGGAATACCAAAATATGGGAAGACATGGCGGGTGAGGGCATCGGCAACTGATACTGCTCTGTGATCTTTGGCGGGGCATGTGATGATAAACTTTGAATATACATCCACGAATTTGATTATGTATTTGTACCCTGCTTGGGGTGTGAGGGGGCTGACGACGTCTAAGGAAAGTAGTTGCCACGGTTTTTATGCTGTTAATTTTCCTGAAGGGCCTGGTGTACGGGTGATGTCCTTTCCTAAAGCACAGGCTCGGCAGGATTGTATAATATTCTTGGCGATGGTGGATGGGTTAGGGGTCCGGTACATGTCGGTAAATACTTGTAGGAGTTTTTTAGTTCCCAGGTGGATACCGTTATGGGCATGGAGGTGGAGCGTGGTGTCGTGGGCAGTGGTGGGGCTTAGGATGATGTGTCCATTTGGATCGAACAGGTGTTCGCCATGTGGGTGGAGTTTAGCGAATGTGTTCGGTGGGATCCAGGTAGGGCGTTGTTTGTGGTGCCACATTTGGACTAGGTCTGGCTCTGTCGAGATTGCATTGATTGGTAGACGGGACAGGGCATCGGCGTTTGTGTGGAGTTTGCCTGGTCGGCATGAGATCTCGAAATCATACTCCTCGAGTGTCTCTCGCCATCGTATAAGTTGTGCGTTGGTGGTGTTTGATTGACGTAGCCATTGTAGGGATTGGTGGTCTGTAATGACTATCACATGGGTGCCTGAGATGTAGGAACGGAAGTATTCGAGGGACCAGATGATTCCCAGGCACTCGCGTTTGGTGGCCGCGTAGTTTCATTCTGCAGGATTTAGGGTGCGGCTGGCACAGGCGATGATATGTTCATGGCCATCTTGTACTTGTGCAAGGACAGCCCCTATGGCGATGAGTGATACATCGGTATACAGGCGGAATGGGAGGTTGTAATCTGGGAAAGCGACTACTGGGGCAGAGGTTAACTTGGACTTGAGGGTGGTAAATGCAGTTTTTCTTGGTTCGGTCCATACGAACGGCTCGCCTTTTTTTGTTGGGTCATGTAGGGGTTTGGCGATATCTGCAAATCCTTTGACGAACTGCCTGTAGTATGATGTTAGGCCTAGGAAGGATCTAGTTTCGTGCACGTCACGAGGTAGGGGAATGTCGGCAATTGCATGTAGTTTTTCTGGGTCTGGGGAGATGCCTTCAGCGTTAGTTAGGTGTCCAAGGAAAGAGACTGATCTCTCGGCCAAGATGCACTTTGTTGGTTTTAGTTTTAGTCCTGCTTGGCATATACGGTGGAACACTTGTTTGAGGCGGTGGAAGTGGTTGGCCCAGGTACGACTGAAAACGATGACGTCGTACAGATACGCCAAACAAGTCTCCCAGGTTAGTCCGCTGAGAACTGACTCCATCAGGCGGGAGAATGTGGCAGGGGCGTTGCAGAGTCCGAAGGGAAGAACGTTGAATTCATAATGCTTCCCGTTTGATGTTGAGAAGGCGGTTTTGTGTTTGTTGTCGGGGTGTACAGGGACTTGCCAATAACCTGATTGCAGGTCTAGGGTCGAGAACCAGGTCGACCCATGTAAGGAATCCAGTGAGTCGTCGATTTGGGGTAGGGGCGTAGCATCTTTGATCGTGACATCGTTGACTCGGCGGTAGTCTACGCAAAAGTGCATAGTCCCATCTTTTTTCTGTACGAGTACAACAGGTGAGGACCATGGGGCTAGTGGAGTTAGAGATAACGCCGGCATCAAGCATATCCTGGACCTGCCGGTCTTCTTCTGCCCGTTGTTTTGGATTTTTTCGTCGTGATGGTTGGCGAATTGGAGGTCCGGTCATGTGTATCTCATGGCTGAGATAGGTAGTGTGGCCAAGGTCGGTTGGGCCGGAGAAGAACAGGTCCTGAAAGTCCAGGAGGAGTTGTCGGAGGCTGTTGGTTTGTGAAGGGGATAGGTGTGATGGTAGGTCAGGGAGAGTGGGATGGTCGGGGGGTGGTGCTTGGCATGGTTCGGCTTCTTCCGTGTCGCTGATGATGAGTCCTCTTGGTAGGGTTAGTGGGGTTGTGGCGAGGTTGGCGATACGGATTTCATGGGCATGTGGGGGGAGGAAGGTGGGGCTTACTAAACAGGAGGAGAGTGGTCCGGTGGGGATGGATGGTGAGAAGAGGACTGAGGTACCTGAAGGTTTGTTCAGTTTTACCCAAGCTTCATGGTGGGGTGGAATGGTGATTGAGGCGATAGTGGCAGGAAAAGTTGGGGAGGGGTCCAGATGATGTGTGGTGGGGGGTGGTGATGGAGGGGGATGGAGTGAGGCATTGTGAGAGGTAGGGTTGGGGTAAGATGTACAGGTGGGTTGGGGCAGGTGAATGTTTGGGGGTTGTGTGTGTTTGCGTGGTGAGGGAGAGGTGGTGTTCTTGATTTTTCTTTGATGAGTTTTTTTTTTTCTTGTTGATTGATGCTTGGTTGGGACGGGCTGGACTGAAGTGGAGGCGGCGCTGATGGCAGTCAATGGTAGCGTGGAGTTTTTGGAGAAGGTCCAGCCCAAGATATCCATCATATTGATCGCATGTCGAGTCGAATATGATGAATGGGTGGTTAGTGGATACTCGTTGGTGGGTGTTGGTTTGAGGGGCCCATGTTTCCCCACGGATAGGCAGGGGCCGTCCCCCGCGTCAACGAGGTTGGCTGAAGTGGGGAGAAGGGGGCCGAATGCAGAGGTGTGGCGGGAGTAGAAGTGGGAGTAGAGGCACGATCTGGCTGCTCCCGTATCCACCAGTAATCGTGCCTTGACCCCGTTCAGCCAAATCTTGTTGTAGACTGGGGGTCTGTAGCTATGTGAGGTGGCCCCCGCCACCGTGGGGAGGTGCGGGCGTGGGCCTAAAAATTCATCTGCTGAGGAGTGGGGTCATCGTGGTCGTCGTCGTCCGTTCCCGAGTAGAGTGTTGGCGGTGCGTCGTCTTCCGGGGCATCGTCGTCTAGAAGAGGAGACTTTCTTGCACCCTTGGTGAAAGTTTCTGCACCTGCTAACCTTTAGCTGTTCTCTTATGTCGTGCAAGGGGCAGGTGCGACTGCAAGCCGTGAACTCCCAAGGATTTATAGTGATGAGATTTCCTTGTTCCTTGGGGCTGGGGCACTTTTTCTGCAGGTAAGCCCTAGGCACAGTAGGAGGTGGCTCTGTAGTTGGCTGGTGAGGCGGCAGCTTAGGTTTGGGTGGAGGGTTTTGTTTCGTCGGGAATCGTGTCACCGTGTGGAGTGGTTGTGGTATGGGACAGGCGGCGAGGAGACGTCTGACGAGTTGCAGGCCGTTTTCCATGTCCCCTGAGGGATCATAGATTGAGAAGTGCTCCCTGACTGTGCTAGGGAGAATCCTCAGCAGGGCATTAAATGTATGTATATCTCGGGCATTTGTAGGTGCCTCGGGATAAGCGGCGCTGACGAGGCGCCGAGCCTGGACAAATGTGTCCTCCAGGTTCCCGTCGTAGGTGAGGGCGTCGAGTTGAGAGAGGGCGACAACTCTGCCTATTGATGGCGTGAAAGCCTGTCTCACTATTTGTGAGAATTGATCCCATGACAGTTCTGGGACGATTTTTGGTGCGACAGTGGCAATTATTTTTCCCAGGTTAGGTAAAGTGACTGCAATTTTTTCTCTGTCTGAGTCAAACCCTATGTCTAGGAGGGGTTTGACCATATCTAAATATACTTCTATGTCACATTGGTCCGGGTTGAATCTCGGTAATTGGATGTGCGGTTTGGCTGCCATTGTGCAAGTTTCCTTTTTATCGTTCCTCCGTGCTTTTACTCGGATCCAGAACCACCACTTGCCACCAGTGTTATGCTAGTGTTTTTAAGGCGACTTCTCGTCGTAAAAACACTAGCTATTGAAGCGGGGTTCTCTTTCTAGACCGGAAGTAAAGCACCAACAAAGAAACAGGACATAAAAACCAGGCAGTATACCTTAACACATCTATTACCTTAATTCTAACGGTAACAATACACGTAGAGTGATATTTGAGATACAGGGGAACAGAGACACAGAGTTAATATTCAGCACCACAAAATAGAGTTACACTTAACACACACTACAATGTTCATACAGGGAGATTGTGAATTATCTACAGTATTGTTTATACGTCACTTTGAGGCAGGATATAAATAGAATTGTTCACATAGGGAATAAACAAGATTGGGAGTCAGTATGGGGAATATTACCATAAATGAGGTAGGGTGCGGATAGCGACACTCAACATTGTCATCTTGTCACGGAGACACTCACACTCAGGCTTTTGACTGGCCCGTGCGCCCTTACCTCAGGTGTTCACAGAAAACTCTCTAACTCTCTTACATGGGGGGGACTGGGATAATTACAACAAAGTTCATTTTCTGCCCTGTCAACACTGAGTTCTTGTGGGCTACTATCGACTACACTGTTCTTCACTTAGTCACTGTGCACTGTTCTTTTTCCCGAGTTGTTCTTGACACAAAGGGGGGGGAATCACTGTTTTCCTATGTCTCCTGGGTAATGTTCACTCTAGGTCGCACTCGTAGGTTAGGTGCAGGGAGGCTCTCCCGTCTGGGGGCCTCGACCTGGGAGGCGGCCCTCGTACTAGGGCCACGCCGGTGGGGTGCAGGGAGGCCCTCTGGTCTGGGGGCCTCGACCTGATAGGTGGCCCTCGGGACTGGGACCAAACAGCCGGAGTAATTGGGCCTGTCGTTTTTGGCTCTGGGGAGTGAGGGAGTCCGGATCGCCTTCGTCAGGAGTTGGAGAGTCTGGCCTGGGCGTCCTGGGACTGCGGGCACCAAGGGGGAGAGGCGCCATCAGGACCGGGCTGTGGCAGCGTCTCCTACGGGGCTCAGACAGGAACAAGGAACTCCCAGGCGTAGGCGGTAAGCCCGATATCGGGCCTTGCCACCACTCTAGTGTCTCCTCCAGGGCTATATTCCCGGGTGGTGACGAAGGGCTCCCATAAGGGAAAGAGGCTGGAGAAGGACTCACGTCACTCGTGTCCTCTCTAGTACGTCCAGAGGCCGGAGCCTTGGGTCGCCTTACCCTGGCACGTACTCTGGCTGTAGCCGTGGACTTTGCCCGGTGTACGAGGAACACCTGCAGGGCGTACTAGGCCGTCCCTTCGCCGCGTATCTGGACCGTCGCTGTGGTGTTGCTCCCGTAGTAGGGAACAAGCCGGAGTGAGGGGCACAGAGGCCACACTCTCTCCAATACGGACTGAAACTACCTTCAGGGGCTTCTCTGCCCTGGTACGTGCCCCGGCCAGAGCCGAGTGCCTACCCATACTGAGAACACCTCCAGGGCATACTGGGCCGTCCCGTCACTGCGTATGTGGACCGTCGGCGTGGTGTTGCTCCCGTAATAGGGAAGGGCTACACATATGGTAGCAGGGGCTCTTTACCCTGGTCCGTACTCTGGCCGTAGCCGGAAGCTGATCTGTCCGATCAGGAACAACTGATGGGCGTACTGGGCCGTCCCTTCCCCACCGCGTATCTGGACCGACGGTGTTTAGTTGCTCCTGAAGGGGAGAACAGCAAGAGAGGGATGCACTGGGGCAGCTCTCTCTCTCTGGTGTACTAAGGCCGGAGCCTTGGGTCGCCTTACCCTTCGTACACTTTATAAGGCCATAGCCTTGGGCCTCCTGCCCTTGGGCCTCCTGCCCTAGAGGGTGTAACAAAGCCGTCAATACGGTGTTACCTGGGACTAAAACTGGTTCAGTCCCACCCCTATTCTGACGACCATTGCTCTGCCCGCAATGTAGTCTCCTTTCCCTGATCACCTGGGGTTGGGACAATTGCGGGGAACAAGGGCCCAGGATCGTGGTGTCCTGGTGACCCTCTTTACGGGGTCACTAACCTCACCGTTGTGTCCTCCTGGGGTGGTGGTGCGGTGGTGGCCCGGTGGTGGGGTTGGGGGTGGTGTGGTGGGAGGTCCAGCGGCGGGAGGTCCAGCGGAGGGCACGGCGGGCATTTTAGTCAGCATCTTGGTTTGTGTGGTAGGTTGCCTTTACTGATTATGGAATTTTTCCATATTGGTGCCACCTTGTTTCCCTCATATCCTCAAGAGGAGGGAGTGCCTCAAACTAGTGTCCTTAGTGTCACCGTCTTTGCTAAAGTTCAGGAAGATTTTGTTGGCTTTGTTCCAGATGGAGTGTCAGCCTTGCCGTATCCTCGCTATCCACATCCGTTTGGATACAGGGTGAAGGCTGCCATGGGGGATGTGGATGTTCCAACCTTTCTTGTTTGTCCTGTGCGTGTACTAAGGATGGCTCCCTGGCTCCTCTCAGGGGTGCAACCGTGTGTTTACTTTCCTGAGAGAGGAGCCTTTCTTTCCTCACAGGCGGCTCTTTGTTATTTTTAGAACATGCTTCCTCTCACAGTGTCTCGACGCTCGTATGTACTGATGGATCGAAATCCCGTGAGGGGACAGGCTTGGGTGTTATATTTCCCGATTTCATTCGTGGTAGGAGTCTTCCCCCCATCATATCTACTTTTATCGCAGAACTTACTGCTATTTAACACGCAGTCAAATTGATATTTAGCTTCCTTCCTGTTTGTTATACAGTTTTTAGCGACTCTGCCGATCTCCATTTTGTGTTTTCCCGTCCAATCCTCTTTTGTTGTCTACAGTGTTTTAGAATGGCTGTGCTTGCTAGGGACTGCTTTGTGGTTTTGTACCATTGTGGGCAATGAGCATGCTGACGCTCTGGCAAAGGCTGCTGCCTCTCGCCCATCCTCACCTCTCCCCTGCCTCGCTCAGTGATATTCATCTAACCACTCACTGTTTGCTCCCACTGGCAGAGTAGGTGGGGTGCGGTGGGGGCCAACAAAATGTGTGATATTTGTGGGTAAACGGGCCACTTCATTTGCCGAGGTCTGAATGCAGGTGGGAGACGGCTTTATGCTGCCTCCGAATGGGCCATTCCTGGTTCTCTGATTGATTTTTAATGGAGGACTCTCCCCCTACTTTCTGTGTGGAATGCTTCGTCCCCCTGACTCTTCGGCTCTTGCGATGGTGTCCACTGTTGGGGAATTGCGCAATCGTTACCTCTCTGAGCACCAGGCAGGAGAGGGATTGTAGTCTTCTGTTGGTACTTGGAGAGGATGCTTGTTGTGGTGGAGGGGGAAACCTTTGCTTGGTGTAGGCAGCTGCACTACCGTGTAAAATTTAGTATACAGTGGTTTTAGTGTTCTTAGTGTTTAAGTGTTTTTCTTGTTTTAATTATGAATTGTATTTTGTTTGTGTGTGAGTGTGTGTGTTCTTACCTAACTGTATCTTTACAGGAGTGAGTCAAGCTCGTATTGTCCCGTGTCCTAAACCATATTTATCATACATATCCTTAAATTTGTGAATTGTTTTGGCACACACTATTTCATTCGGTAGTGCATTCCATTGATCAATTGCTCTGTTTGGGAAACTGAATTTCCTTACGTCTTTATCACCTCTCTTCTTATGCAGTTTTTTGCAGTGTCCTCTTGCTGATGCTTCTCCATATGTTAAGTAATCATTTATGTCTATTTCCTCCTTTCCTGATATGCACTTATATAGCATTATCATGTCACCTCTTTTCCTTCTCTCCTGTAGTGTTGGTAGATTCAGTTTATTTAGTCTTTCTTCGTAGCTTAGGTCCCTTAAGCTTGGTATCCATCTTGTAGCGGCCCTTTGAACTTTTTCAATCTTGTCTATATGCTTTTTGAGATGAGGACTCCAGACTATTGATGCATATTCCAGGGTTGGTCTAATGAATGATGTTATTATCCTTCTTAGCATGTCTTCATTTATGTATGTGAATGCTAATCTCATATTTGCAAGCAGTGTATACATGTTCCGTACCTTCTCGCTGATGTGGTCAGCCGGAGATAGTCTGTTATTGATAATCACACCTAGGTCTTTCTCTCTTTCTGATGTGTATAGGGTTTTATTTCCTAACTTATAAATCCCTATCAGGTCTTTTTCCACTTTTACCAAACTTGATTACATGACACTTGTCCACATTGAATTCCATTTGCCATGTACTACTCCATTCATGAAGTTTATTTAATTCTTCTTGTAGCTCCCTACAAGAGTCTGTGCTAGTAATTCTCCTTTGTATTTTTGCATCATCTGCAAACATATTCAGATAGCTCTCATTTCCAGTGTTACTGTTTATATCATATATGTACACTAGAAACATGATTGGTGCCAGCACCGAACCCTGTGGTACTCCACTAGTCACTTCTTTCCATGATGAGTATTTTCCTCTTAGTACTGTCCTCATTTCTCTTTTTATGAGAAAGTCTTGCATCCAACAAAACAGTTTGCCTCGAATTCCTCCTTGATGGTACAGCTTCCGTAAAAGTCTTTGGTGTGGTACTGTGTCAAAAGCTTTCTTGAAATCTAAATAGATACTGTCCACCCATCCTTCCCTTTCCTGTATTGTGTTTGTTACTCTGTCATAGTAGCTCAACAGATTAGTAACACATGATTTTCCTTTTCTGAAGCCAAACTGTCTTTCTGTTATCATACTGTGTTCTTCTAGATGATTTACCCAAGCTTTTCTTATAAGTTTTTCTAATACCTTGCTTACAACACTGGTCAGTGATACTGGTCGGTAGTTGAGAGGATTTTGTCTATTTCCTTTCTTGAATAAGGGGACTATATTTGTTTTTTCCAAATATCAGGTAGTTTCCCTTGACTCAAGGATTTCTTGAAAATTAAAAATAATGGTTTACTTAACTCCTTTGCACATTCTCGTAACACCCAACATGAAATTTCATCAGGACCACTTGCTTTTCCTCTGTCTACTTAACTCCTCCTGTATTACTTTTTCTGCTATTTGTATATCTGGTAGTATGTGTGGACATGCGTGTTCCACACAGTCCCTCTCAAAATTTTTTTCTTCTGTAAAAACTAATTGGAAATTCTTATTTAGTGCTTCACAAATACCTTTCTCTTGTGTATAAGTGATTCCCTCGTCCGTGATGGATTGTATTATATCTTTTACTTTGGTTTTGCTTCTGATATAGCTGTAAAACAGCTTTGGTTGATCACTACTTTATTTATTATATCCTCCTCAAACTGTTTTTGGGCTTCCTCCTTATTCTTGTATAGTCGTTTCTTGCCTGTTTGTAATTATTATACGCCCTTTAACTATTGTGTCTTCTGTATCTATTCCACAACAAATCTCTTCTTTCTTTTGATTTTTTACATTCTGTATTGAACCATTTCTGTATTTTCTTATCTGCTTCTTTGTGCTGTGGGATGTACTTCTGGACTCCTATTTCATAAAATTCACAGAATTTTTTATATACAGCATTTAAATCTTGTCCTCTAAGCTCATTTTCCCAATCAACTTCTAAGATATACTTCTTTAGGTCTTGATAATTTCCCTTTTTATAATTTAGGCTCTTTTTGTAACTGTCATTGCTGTTTACTATGTCTTATGCTACCCTGAAGTTATAATTTAGTACTGCATGATCGCTTTTGCCGAGTGGAGGGTGATATATTAAACTATCAATGTCATTTTCTTGCCTAGTAAATATTAGATCTAGCACTGAAGGTACATCAAGTCCTCTTTTTCTAGTGGTTTCCCTCACATGTTGCGTTAAGAAAAACTCTTGTACGAGATCCAGGAGCTTTTGGTCCCAACAGCTTTCTTGGCTATTTATATCTAGAGTATTCCAATTTATATTTGTATTGAAATCCCCAGTTAGTATAATTCTTTCCGATTTCTCTTCCATTTTATGTAGCAAGGATCTTATACTCTGAATTGTACTCTCTGCCAGGTCCTCATATTCGTCTCTTTCCCAAGTGTTTGATCTGGGTGGCATATACAAATTGGCTACAATTACTTTACCTTCAGATGTGTCGATCTCTACTGCAATCAGTTCTACTTGTGATGGTATATCTAGGTTTATTTCCTTGACTTTTAGATTTTTCTTAGTTAATATTATAATTCCTCCTCCTTTTTTTTTAATTTCTGTCTCTTCTCCATATATTGTATTCCTCTAAGTTTAGTATGTCATTGGATATCCTTGGTGTTAATTTTGTCTCAGTTAGGCATATTATTTGTGGTTCATTTTCTCTGACATAATCATTCATCTCTAGTAATTTAGATACCATTCCATCCACATTTGAGTACATCAACTTTATCATCTTGTTTATATACTTGTCATGACATGGTTCTACTAACTTCCTCCTTTTTCTTCCATCCTGTTTGTGTACCACTTTCGTACCTGCAATCCTATTACTTTGTAAAAAAATTTCTTCTTGTCCTCTTCTGATCTTCCCTCATTTTTTGTTTTTGCTTCCTCCCTTTTCTCTTTCAGTAATTCCAGTTCCTCTTGTGTTAGGCATCTTTTTATCCATACATTTTTGAACTCCTCTTTTTCCATAAGATTCTTTGCATTTTTTAGTATCTCTTCCACAGTGTTTACACTCTGGAAAGTCACCTTTAGAGGTCTTGTCTTGCTTTTCTCGTATTTCCCTAACCTTTTGTGTTCCTCTATGTCTTTACTACAGATTTCCTCTGATACTTCTTTCAGTAAGCTCATTACATTTGCCATCTCCTTTTTGTCTCTTGTGATCTTGTTTTTTACTTCTTCCTCTTCTATACCAGTGATTACTATAGATTTTTTATATCTACTGAATCTCTGACTAACTTTGGATTGTTTTGGATTATTCTTTTCATTTCCTTTTTAATGCTTTTTTCCTCCACCCTTGTTTCTAAGTCTTTCTTTACTTTCACCATTTCAGCATACGTATTATTCTTTTCATTTCCTTTTTAATGCTTTTTTCCTCCACCCTTGTTTCTAAGTCTTTCTTTACTTTCACCATTTCAGCATACGTGGTTTCTACATCATTTTTGTAGCTTTGCACAGCTTCATTCACCTGTGTTTTCTCCTCAATATCACTGCTCTGGTCCTTAAGACTGCTTGCTTGTCTAATTGTCTCTGTGTCATTTTTTAACTCTTCCATAACGCTCTCGTGATAACTACTGTACTTCCCATTTCACTCACTTTCTTCCTAAGCGTATTCAATTCCACTGTTAGTTCACTGATGGTTGTGTCTTTCTTATTGGCCTCCCTTCCCAGTTTTTCTATCCCTTCCTTTTGCAAGTGCATTTGCTTCTTTATTTCATCAATTTCATTTTTGAAAGCCATTTTTAGTTTGTGTACACGTTCAACCAGTCTATTGTGAGTCTTCACTTCAACCAGTTCTTGGTAGAAATCATCATTTTGCTTTTTACTTTTATCCCTTATCTTTTCCAAATTTGTTTTACTGAAGTATGTATCCATTTTGTAATACTAAATGAAGAGTATGTACTTACACTTTCCGCGTGTTGCTGTAGTATAAACAAACCCAGCTGACTCAACGCATCGTGGTTCTTTGTTGTTTGAACCAGTCTTATTTAAACTTATTATTTCTTTTCCTTTTAATAATGAAAAATTATTTAGTCTAACCTGGTACAGAGCTTGACTCATTCAAAGATACTTATTTAGGTAATGCCTCTGGCCGTGTTGAGCTGGTATGGAGCGCCGATAACGGACGTCTTCCTCCGACGATGCCGTGTGTTCTTACCTAATTGTTCTTACCTAATTGTATCTTTACAGGAATGAGTCAAGCTCGTACTGTCCCGTGTCTTAAACCATATTTATCATACATATCCTTAAATTTGTGAATTGTTTTGGCACACACTATTTCATTCGGTAGTGCATTCCATTGATCAATTGCTCTGTTTGGGAAACTGAATTTCCTTACGTCTTTATCACCTCTCTTCTTATGCGGTTTTTTGCAGTGTCCTGTTGCTGATGCCTCTCCATATGTTAAGTAATCATTTATGTCTATTTTCTCCTTTCCTGATATGCATTCATATAGCATTATCATGTCACCTCTTTTCCTTCTCTCCTGTAGTGTTGGTAGATTCAGTTTATTTAGTCTTTTTTCGTAGCTTAGGTCCCTTAAGCTTGGTATCCATCTTGTAGCGGCCCTTTGAACTTTTTCAATCTTGTCTATATGCTTTTTGAGATGAGGACTCCAGACTACTGATGCATATTCCAGGGTTGGTCTAATGAATGATGTTATTATCCTTCTTAGCATGTCTTCATTTATGTATGTGAATGCTATTCTCATATTTGCAAGCAGTGTATACATGTTCCGTACCTTCTCGCTGATGTGGTCAGCCAGAGATAGTCTGTTATTGATAATCACACCTAGGTCTTTCTCTCTTTCTGATGTATATAGGGTTTTAGTTCCTAACTTATAATCCCAATCAGGTCTTTTTCCACTTTTACCAAACTTGATTACATGACACTTGTCCACATTGAATTCCATTTGCCATGTACTACTCCATTCATGAAATTTATTTAATTCTTCTTGTAGCTCTTTACAAGAGTCTGTGTCAGTAATTCTCCTTTGTATTTTTGCATCATCTGCAAACATATTCAGATAGCTCTCATTTCCAGTGTTACTGTTTATATCATTTATATACACTAAAAACATGATTGGTGCCAGCACTGAACCCTGTGGTACTCCACTAGTCACTTCTTTCCATGATGAGTAGTTTCCTCTTAGTACTGTCCTCATTTCTCTTTTTATGAGAAAGTCTTGCATCCAACAAAACAGTTTGCCTCGAATTCCTCCTTGATGGTACAGCTTCCATAAAAGTCTTTGGTGTGGTACTGTGTCAAAAGCTTTCTTGAAATCTAAATAGATACTGTCCACCCATCCTTCCCTTTCCTGTATTGTGTTTGTTACTCTGTCATAGTAGCTTAACAGATGAGTAACACATGATTTTCCTTTTCTGAAACCAAACTGTCTTTCTGTTATTATACTGTGTTCTTCTAGATGATTTACCAAAGCTTTTCTTATAAGTTTTTCTAATACCTTGCTTACAACAATGGTTAGTGATACTGGTCGGTAGTTGAGTGGATTTTGTCTATTTCCTTTCTTGAATAAGGGGACAATATTTGCTTTTTTCCAAATATCTGGTAGTTTACCTTGACTCAAGGATTTCTTGAAAATTAAAAATAATGGTTTACATAACTCCTTTGCACATTCTCGTAATACCCAACATGAAATTTCATCAGGACCACTTGCTTTTCCTCTGTCTGATCTACTTAACTCCTCCTGTATTACTTTTTCTGCTATTTGTATATCTGGTAGTATGTGTGGACATGCGTGTTCCACATAGTCCCTCTCAAAATTTTTTCTTCTGTAAAAACTAATTGGAAATTCTTATTTAGTGCTTCACAAATATCTTTCTCTTGTGTATAAGTGATTCCCTCGTCCGTACTGGATTGTATTATATCTTTTACTTTAGTTTTGCTTCTGATATAGCTGTAAAACAGCATTGGTTGATCACTACTTTTATTTATTATATCCTCCTCAAACTGTTTTTGGGCTTCCCTCCTTAGTCTTGTATAGTCGTTTCTTGCCTGTTTGTAATTATTGTACGCCCTTTCACTATTGTGTCTTCTGTATCTATTCCACAACAAATCTCTTCTTTCTTTTGATTTTTTACATTCTGCATTGAACCATTTCTGTATTTTCTTATCTGCTTCTTTGTGCTGTGGGATGTACTTCTGGACTCCTATTTCATAAAATTCACAGAATTTTTTATATACAGCATTTAAATCTTGTCCTCTAAGCTCATTTTCCCAATCAACTTCTAAGAAATACTTCTTTAGGTCTTGATAATTTCCCTTTTTATAGTTTAGGCTCTTTTTGTAACTATCATTGCTGTTTACTATGTCATATGCTATCCTGAAGTTATAGTTTAGTACTGCATGATCGCTTTTGCCGAGTGGAGGGTGATATATTAAACTGTCAATATCATTTTCTTGCCTTCTAAATATTAGATCTAGCACTGAAGGTATATCAAGTCCTCTTTTTCTGGTGGTTTCCCTCACATGTTGCGTTAAGAAAAACTCTTGTACGAGATCCAGGAGCTTTTGGTCCCAACAGCTTTCTTGGCTATTTATATCTAGAGTATTCCAATTTATATTTGTATTTAAATCCCCAGTTAGTATAATTCTTTCCGATTTCTCTTCCATTTTATGTAGCAATGATCTTACACTCTGAATTGTACTCTTTGCCAGGTCCTCATATTCGTCTCTTTCCCATGTGTTTGATCTGGGTGGCATATACAAATTGGCTACAATTACTTTACCTTCAGATGTGTCGATCTCTACTGCAATCAGTTCTACTTGTGATGGTATATCTAGTTTTATTTCCTTGACTTTTAGATTTTTCTTAGTTAATATAATTCCTCCTCCTTTTTTTAAATATCTGTCTCTTCTCCATATATTGTATTCCTCTAAGTTTAGTATGTCATTTGATATCCTTGGTATTAATTTTGTTTCAGTTAGGCATATTATTTGTCGTTCATTTTCTCTGACATAATCATTCATCTCTAGTAATTTAGATACCATTCCATTCACATTTGAGTACATCAACTTTATCATCTTGTTTATATACTTGTCCTGACATGGTTCTACTACCTTCCTCCTTTTTCTTCCATCCTGTTTGTGTACCACTTTCGTACCTGCAATCCTATTACTTTGTAAAAAAATTTCTTCTTGTCCTCTTCTGATCTTCCCTCATTTTTTGTTTTTGCTTCCTCCCTTTTCTCTCTCAGTAATTCCATTTCCTCTTGTGTTAGACATCATTTTATCCATACATTTTTGAACTCCTCTTTTTCCATAAGATTCTTTGCATTTTTTAGTATCTCTTCCACAGTGTTTACACTCTGGAAAGTCACCTTTAGAGGTCTTGTCTTGCTTTTCTCGTATTTCCCTAACCTTTTGTGTTCCTCTATGTCTTTACTACAGATTTCCTCTGATACTTCTTTCAGTAAGCTCATTACATTTGCCATCTCCTTTTTGTCTCTTGTGATCTTGTTTTTAACTTCATCCTCTTCTATACCAGTGATTACTATTGATTTGTTTATCTCTACTGAATCTCTGACTAACTTTGGATTGTTTTGGATTATTCTTTTCACCTCCTTTTTAAGGCTTTTTTCCTCCACCCTTGTTTCTAAGTCTTTCTTTACTTTCACCATTTCTGCATACGTGGTTTCTACATCATTTTTGTAGCTTTGCACAGCTTCATTTACTTGTGTTATCTTCTCCTCAATATCACTGCTCTGGTCAATAAGACTGCTAACTTGCCTAATTGTCTCTGTGTCATTTTTTAACTCTTCCATAACACTCTCGTGATTGACTACTGTACTTGCCATTTCACTAATTTTCTTCCTAAGTGTACTCACTACTCAGTTCCACGGTTAGTTCACTGATGGTTGTGTCTTTCTTATTGGCCTCCCTTCCTAGTTTTTCTATTTCTTCCTTTTGCAAGTGCATCTGCTTCTTTATTTCATCAATTTCATTTTTTGAAAGCCATTTCTAGTTTGTTTACACGTTCAACCAGTCTATTGTGAGTCTCTACTTCAAACAGTTCTTGGTAGAAATCATCATTTTGCTTTTTACCTTTATCCCTTTTCTTTTCCAAATTTGTTTTACTGAAGTATGTATCCATTTTGCAATACTTAAAGTGCAAAGCATATACTTACAGTCTCCGTCTTGTTGTAAACAAACCTCAGAGATGACTCAGCGTATTCTTTCGTCTTGGTTCTATTTCCTGTTTTTACAAGTCTTGTTGAAACTTATTATTTTTTCCTTTTTACAATGAACAATCATTTAGTCTAACATGGTACTGAGCTTGACTCATACAAAGATACTATTTAGGTAATGCCACTGGCCGTGATTGGTACGGAGCGCCGGTGTCACACGTCCACCTAGCTTGAATCCCTGTGTGTGTGTGTGTGTGTATTTCATCTTTTCGAGTGCTTTTATTCTCGTTGTCGTCCGGCGGCATATGACCCTGGTTGTTGTATCGCCAGATTATATTGTATATACTTATTCAGTTCAATTTACCCTACCCTACTCTTCTCAACCCTACACTAGCCTACCTCAGCCTACCCTACCCTACCCTGCCATTGCCGACCCAACTCTACCCTACTTTAACCTACCCTCCCCTGTACAGCCCTTTCACCACTACATTACTTTTCCTGTTTTCTTCTCTCTACCTTCGGATGATTTTCTTCACCTCTACAGTAGAGAGAAATTTCGAACTGGAAGGGTTAAATACTGCCATCATCAACCCCATCTCTATCAGGGGATCTCCTAAGCTGAATAAAATCATGTGGTCAGCTAGGACAATGTAAAAAAGTTGTTCTCGGCTTGAAAGATTAAATGATTCTGTCCCGTCATCCTAAGAGGGTTTTCTGAAGCTGTAGGATATCGTCAGAAGCTAGCAAAGAGTAAAAGTGACATCCGCAAACCGAGAGCTCTACGTCCAGCGCTCCGCGGTTCAAGTCCCAGAGGTGGACAGATGTTTTGACATGTAGATGTTACCAGGGCGTAGCTTGGTGGCCTACCCTTTAATATTCTGGACTAATGGTGGTCTAGCCTCGTGCCCCTGCGCTCCACCTCGTAAAAAAAAAAAAAAAAAAAAAGGAAAGCCAAGGGTCATGAATGAACTAAAAAGGACTGAACTAAGCGGAGAAGAACAAAAATCGTAGAGAAGATCGCCCCAAATTTGATGAGACAGTGTAGTAGTGAAATAGGCGTTGGATATGACGGAACTAAACGGCAGTTATACCCACCTTTCTTCTGTACCCTACACTACCCTGATTCAGCCTACCCTACCCTACCCAGCCCTACCCTACCCAGTCCACCACCACCCAGCCCTATCTTACCCTGCCATAACCTATCCTACCCTACCAAACGCAACTCGACCCATCCCTACCCCATACTGCCAAAACCAACCCAACCTTACCCCACCCTGTCAAGACCGACACAATCCTACCCCACCCTGCCAAAACCAACCCAGTTCTACTCCACCCTGCCAAACCCGACCAATCCTTTCCCACCCTGCCAAAAACCGACCCAATCTTACCCCACCCTGCCAAAACCGACCCCATCCTACTTCACCCGGCCAAAACCGACCCAATCCTACCCTACCCTGCCATAACCGATCCATCCCTACCCTACTTTGCCAAAACCAACCCAATTCTACCCCACCTTGCCAAATGCGACCCAATCCTTGCCCACCCTGCCAAAACCGACCCACACCTACCCTACCCTGTCCAAACCGACCCAATCCTACCTCACCCTTCCAAAACCGACCCAATCGTACCCCACCCTGCCAAAACCGATCCAATCCTACCCCACTCTACCAAAACCGAGCAAACCCTACCCCACCCTACCAAAACCAACTCAATTCTACTCCACTCTGCCAAAACTGACCTAATCATACCCCACCCTGCCAAAACCGACCCAACCCTGCCCCACCCTGCCAAAACCAACCGTAACCTAACCTATACTCTGCCAAAACCGACCCAACCCTTCCCCACCCTGACAAAACCGACCCATACCTATCCCACCCAGCCAAAACTGAGCCATTCCTATCCCACCCTGCCAACTCTGACCCAATCCTACCCCACCCTGCCAAAACCGACCCAATCCTACCCCACCCTGCCAAAACCGACCCAATCCTACCCCACCCTGCCAAAACCGACCCAATCCTACCCCACCCTGCCAAAACCGACCCGATCTTACCCCACACTGCCATATCCGACCCAATCCTACCCCATCCTGCCAAAACCGACCCGATCTTACCCCACCCTACCAAGACCGACCCATTCCTACCCCACCTTGCCAAGACCGACCCGTCCCTACCCCACCCTGCCAAGACCGACCCGTCCCTTCCCCACCCTGCCAAGACCGACCCATCCCTACCCCACCCTGCCATAACTGACCCATCCCTACCCCACCCTGCCATAACCGACCCAATCCTACCCCACCCTGCAAAAACCATCCAAGTCCTACCCCACCCTGCCAAAACTATCCCAGTCCTACCTCACCCGGCCAAAACCGACCCAACCCTACCCCACCCTGGCACAACCGACCCAACCCTACCCTGCCCTAACCAAACCAATTTTATCTAACTCATTTTTCACTCTAACACTTTCTTCACTTTTCTTCATTCTTTCTCCAGATTTTCTTCAGCTCTGGAGAGGAATTTTGAATTTGAGGGGTTAGATACAGCCAGCATCAACCCCTTCTCTGTCAGGGGATCTCCTAAGTTGAATAAAATCGTGCGGTCAGCTAGGACAAAGTAAATAAATCGTTCTTGGTCTGAAGGGTTAAATGATTCTGTCCCGTCATCCTAAGAGGGTTTTCTGAAGCTGTAGGATATCGTCAGAAGCTAGCAAAGTGTAAAAGTGATATCCGCAGACCAGGAGCTCTGCGTCCAGCACTCCGCAGTTCAAGTCCCAGAGGTGGACAGATGTTTTGACCTGTAGACGTTACCAGGGCGTAGTTTGGTGGCCTACCCTTATATATTCTGGACTAATGGTGATCAAGCCTCGTACACCTGCGCTCCACCACATAAAAAAAATAAAAATAAAAAGGAAAGCCAAGGGTCATGAATGAACTAAAGGACTGAACTAAGCGGGGAAGAACAAAAATCGTAGAGAAGATCGCCCCAAATCTGATGAGACAGTGTAGTATAACTGAGTGAAATAGGCGTTGGATATGACGGAACTATTGATTGGTAATTATAATATGGAGTCCTAACACCCTGTCCAAACCGACCCAATCCTACCTCACCCTGCCAAAACCGACCCAATCCTACCCCACCCTGCCAAAACCGACCCAATCCTACCCCACCCTGCCAAAACCGACCCAATCCTACCCCACCCTGCCAAAACCGACCCGATCTTACCCCACACTGCCATATCCGACCCAATCCTACCCCATCCTGCCAAAACCGACCCGATCTTACCCCACCCTACCAAGACCGACCCATTCCTACCCCACCTTGCCAAGACCGACCCGTCCCTACCCCACCCTGCCAAGACCGACCCGTCCCTTCCCCACCCTGCCAAGACCGACCCATCCCTACCCCACCCTGCCATAACTGACCCATCCCTACCCCACCCTGCCATAACCGACCCAATCCTACCCCACCCTGCAAAAACCATCCAAGTCCTACCCCACCCTGCCAAAACTATCCCAGTCCTACCTCACCCGGCCAAAACCGACCCAACCCTACCCCACCCTGCCAAAACCAACCAAAACCTATTCTATACTCTGTCAAAACCGACACAGTCCTACCTCACCCTGACAAAACTGACCCAGTCCTACCCCACCCTGCCAAAGCCGATCCAACCCTACCCCACCCTGCCAAAACCGACCCAACCTTACCCCACCCTGCCCAAAAAAACTCAATCCTACCCCACCCGGCCAAAACCGACCCAATGCTACCCCACCCTGCCAAAACCGAACCATTCCTACCACACCCTGCCATAACCGACCCAGTCCTACCCCACCCTGCCAAAACCGGCCCAATCCTATGCCGTCCTGCCAAAACTAACCCAACCTTACCCCACCCGGCCATAACCGACCCAACACTACCCCACCCTGCGACAACCGTCCCATCCCTACCCTACCTTAACCAAACCAGTCTTATCTAACTCATTGTCCACATTAACACTTTTTTCCATTTTCATCTTTCTTCCTCCAGACGATTTTCTTCAACTCTGGAGAGAAATTTCGTACTGGAGGGGTTAGATACAGTCACCATCAACCCCTAAACTACGAGGGGATCTCCTAAGCTGAAAAAAATCGTCCGGTTACCTAGAACAAAGTAACTAAATCATTCTCTGTCTGAAGGGGTTATTGTGTCTGTCCCATCATCCCGAGAGGGTTTCTTTAAGTTCCAGGAAATCGTCTAAAGGTAGCAAAGTGTAAACATGACGTCAGCACTTGTTCTAGGCGCCACAGATCGAGTCCCGGAGGTGAACAAAGGTTTTTATATCATATAGACGTTTTATATTTTATATTGCAACTTTCAGAGGCATTTACTCAGCTTTAGGAGTCTTATGGATAGGCTCAATCAAACGT
This sequence comes from Coenobita brevimanus, assembly GCF_032717465.1. Lineage (NCBI taxonomy): Eukaryota > Metazoa > Arthropoda > Malacostraca > Decapoda > Coenobitidae > Coenobita > Coenobita brevimanus. Next base: position 30,225,213 of record NC_137046.1, read on the forward strand.
ATCGAACCTCCTATGTTAGAAAAAATAGCTTACAGAAATGCGTCCTCGTACTGAAGGGGCGGAATGGACAGATCGAGTGACTAAGATATTGAATGATGTATATGACTGGTTTTGTTGTTATTTCTATTAATATTATAATTATTATTATTTCAGGGAAATGTCCCAGGCTTCTAGACTGGCTGACTAGCGAATATTATTAAGTCTCCCGTGGCTCCGTGCTCCTTCCACTCAAGTGCCTGCACTTCACGCATTCCACGCACAAGATGGCGCCACCGCTGCATTCCTGCGAAGACGAGAGGTCAAGAGGACGACACTTGTTTTTTTGTTTGTTTGTTTACTGTAATTGCTTAAAGTTGTGATCCCTCCAACTTGAATGCTCAGTTGTAACTATAGATAACTAGAATACGATGCTAGTCACTAAGAAGGGCTATGAAAAGATACAGAGCTCGTAGTATTTTTTTATTTTAACTAAGATACATGAAATAAGCTGCAAAAATACGAAAATGCGAGCTTACTTAATGTAAATGAATTATAGTACGTTCAAGATGGAGGGAAGGCATTTTGTATTTTGTTTGTGATGTTATATTGTCTCCCAGGATCCTAGGATCCTCTCTCGGCTGAACCAAATTGTCTGGCGTCAGCTGGAACATGATGCTAGAGTTATGTCGGTCGTGAGGGGGTTAATGGTGACGGTATTGACACTGTCAGGCTCCTATAACTCACTCAGTCGAAAAAAATCGTCTGAGTCAGCTGAAATAGGGTACTAGAGTTGTCCCGGGCATCACTCAGGGGGTTAAGATTCGTAACCCTCTGGTGCTTGGGACAACTCTAGTATTCCATTCCAGCTGACAGACGATTTTGTTCGGCTGAGTGAGTCATAGGAGCCCGACAGTTACTACACTGTCACCATTAACCCCCACATGACTGGCATAACTCTGGTATATCATGTTCCAGCTGACGACAGACAATTTGGTTCAGCCGAATGGGTCTGGGGGGCACTAAATGAAAATATCCAAAAAATATTAAAAGGGGGGCTATATCAATTTTGCCACAGGGGGTATACCAAAATTGGACTTTTTAATAAAACCCCCTCCTCTCTCACTCCCTGTGTTTTGTATATACCCCTTTCTGTCTGCCTGTGGTGTGTCTCACCCTCTCTGTGTGTGTGTGTGGTGTGTCTACTGTGTGAGGGTGGCTGTGGCTATGTACGTGTCTTGGTGTGTGTGTGTCTTGATGTGTGTAGTAGTGTGTGTGTGTAAGTGTCTAGGTGTGCGTGACTTGGTGTGTATAGTAGTGTGAATGTGTGTCTTGATGTGTGTATGTATGTAGTAGTAGTAGTGTGTGCAAGTGTCTAGGAGCTGAAGTGTAAGTATGGGGCCTTGTGGTTTTAAGGAAAGCCTGCTACGCAAACTTCCCTCAGCCACATTTTAAAGAAACCTCTATCACACCGGGACTTGAACCCAGGTCCTCCTGATCAGCAGGCCAGCATCATACTGACCATGCCATCGCGCCCCCATAAGGATTCCGGCTAAAACTTCTACTGTATTTTATTTCTTTACGTTACAAAAAATGGGAAATTGAACTATCATGCACAGACTAAACTAAATTGTCATGTACCTATTAATGTCGCTTTAGGAGGAGATATTTCGAAATTTCCTGAGCTACTTGGAATACCTAAGCCTGCAGTTTAATGCTAATCATGAACAAGTGCTATGGAAAGAATATAGAGCAGTTGCTACTTATATAAAGGGAGAAAGTAAAAACTGGAACTTAGTCTGCTATCGAACAGCAGGACTTAAACGATTAACCATATATTACATAAACTTAACACACTGAGTGACACAGAAACTAAACATATGATACAAATTCTTTAATGAAACTTATAATGAGAGTACAAATGACAAAATATACACTGCACAGGAAGACAGTACAGTACTCTGTGGGCATACCTTCGTGAGAACTCAGAATGAAAGCCTATCTGTTGTACCGATTTATAAACGGAAGAGATGAATCGCTAAATTTGATCCACAGCAAAAAAAAAAAAAAAAAAAAAATAATAATAATAATGAATACATAACACAATAAAGACAAACCATATAGACTACATGTCCACCCTAAACTGACAAAAACCTGGCATCTCTCCACCTTGAATGCTGAGCTGTTTCTAGAGATAAAGACTAGATTATCGTGCAAATCACAATGAAGATCTATGGGGAGGATGCAAAACCATAATACTGTCTTATTCTGCCACTTAGATACAGGAACTAAGCAGCAGAAAGACTAAAATTTGTCAAGGTGAGCCAACTACAATGACACAGATGAAGTCTGAGATTATATAATGTGTAATCATGAACTGATTGCATCATTCAGTAAAGATTACAAAAGGAAAAGCTATCAAATCTGAAAATGTAAGTACTATACAAGATATGATTAACCTTGTACATCCATATTCTGAGATATGCTTCCTATATCATAGCCTACACACAAATTCATCCCCCTCAACAGTAATGGTATATTCCTGCTGTCTCCTGACTTTCAATCAACTTATGAAACCTCTCTCCTAATTACAGTACAGTAATATGTTAATGAAGGCTGCTAGTAATTACCTTCAGTATGATAATTATTTAAAGATAGCAGCAATGGCTAATGAAGGATGTAAGGTATGAAGTCCTTCCAGTTCAATATACTATATCTCCAATCAGGCTTTATCCAGTGTCTCTCCTACACATGTTAAAGAATGTCATATGGGACTCTAAGTTTGAAAAGTCTCTCCTATGCTGATTAACATAGTTTAAAGGTAACAAGAATGGCTTAATGAAGCCTGTCCCTAACCCCTTCAGTCCAAAAGCTCTCCTATCAACCTTTAATTACTTTCCTACTGAACAGGTTCCTGAAGGTTGTAATGTGACCCTTCCAGTTTGAAAAGTCTTACCCAAGCTGAATAACAGTCTTAAATTAGCAAGAATAAAGGCTAATCCTTGGAGCAGTTTGTGCCCTGTAATCCAAAAGATGTAGTTATATTCTCATTTTACTATCTATTTCTACCACCAGACCATCATATCTAACTTGAGACAGACATATAGTACTGTATTAAAGGGATTAATGGAGGAAGAACAGGACTGAAGAGTATTGTATTGGTGCTGTAATAAGAAGGGGTAGACTGAATGACAAGGCATGTTGAAAGGATGGAGGATGGCAACTGGACACAGAAAATGGCTTGGAACAAGGTCATAGAATGTGACATCAGGGATAGGAGGCTGATCACAGAGGTTGCAAGAGGACTAATCCCAACCAGCTAGGTCCAATGGACTACATAGCTCTGAAGGGCAAGGAGAGACCTCGTATACGCTACCCTGGTGGGGGCTCGAACTGTCAACTTTATGGTTGTGAAGAGCAAGCGCTGCTACTGAGCTACTGCAATCGAGCAGCATGGAAAGTCGCCATTAGGTGACCAAAGCCAATGCATACAAGCATGTTGGAACCTTCATAAATGATACGATATAACCTCTCCAGTTCAAAGTCTCTCCCATGCTGAATATCATCTGAAGGAAGCATGAATAAAATCAGTTCATCTTTCAAGTGTGTGGTTAAAACTGAAATCCATCCATCCATCCATCATCCAATCCTACGTTGTCCCATGAGGCGCGTAGGAGCCCGGGGCAAGGCAGTTGGTCCTGACATTTAAGATGAGAGTGACCAACCTCACTCATCCCTGAGTGGCATTACGTGAGCAATAAACCCCAATCATCCCTTGGATATGAACCTTCACCGGCTCAATCCGACTGGAGCACAATAATTACCCACTAAACCACCAGGCGCCAAAATTTGGTTATATGGTTACCACCCAGCGTAGTAAATGGTTTCCTGGTGTACAGGAAACCATTTGGCTTGTCACAGTGTAAAGTCACCCACAGGCAGAAGGAAGAGGAAAGAATGAAGGAATGCAAGACAGAAGTGGGAGTGTAAAGTCACCCGTAGGCAGAAAGACGAGGAATGAATGAAGGGGAAAAAACTGAAATAAAATACTTAATCCATGGGTCTTTGCATCTGGTATTGTATTTTAATCCTGTTAATTCTAAGTTATATCATTCAGCTTAGGAAAGAGTACATGAACTGGAGTGGCTAAAGCCTTGATCAACTTCTTTACTACTGTACTTGGAGACTCTTCCAAAGGAGATTAAACTTGCTTACTGGCCTAGTTCTACCAGAGGAAACAATGGCTAATGGGGTCTCTGAAGATTATTAAAACTGTCTACAAGTTATTTTTTCTAGCCTGAGAGATCTCCAACCCTTTCAGATTAGTTGATGGCAAGTGTGGCAAGACTGCACAGATGATAAGACTAGTAACCAAGGAGATGTCATATGAAGAGAGACAGTCTGAAGGGAACTCCTAAGGTGATCAAAATTGCCTACAGAGCATTAATTCTATCCTAACATAAATTCCTAATCTCTTGTAATTGAGCTGATGGCCAATTGTTGTTAGACTGGGTGTCAGTATGAATGGTAACCCAGAAGACTTACTCCTTCCTTACAACTATGACTCATTCTAAGCAAGCACAAACTGGTATTTGAATTGTATGAGTGACCCAGGTCCCTCATATTAAAACAAGTTATGTAATTACAACCGTCTGAATGTATATGTGTGGGCTATTTCACTAACCATGATGTACTGTTGATAGTCCTTTATATTTTTTCATTTTCATTTATTTATTTTTTCTTACCTGTTGCTGAATCATACCTCACCCTTCTTTGTATTGAGAATTAGGTTCTGGTTGATGCTGGAGAGGGATGCCTTCACATGGTGGCACCAATAGCACCAGGCAATAGAGCTGGCTATATTTCTAACAATAAAACTGTCCTCTCTCCATCTCGACTATTGAGCCAGAAGGGTCATATCAACCACACATACGCTTTGAGGTAAAACAGGGTGAATTTCATGAATATTAGTAACTCAGACAGTACTATGATTATCTTATTAAATGCTGGAAGTTTTATGCAGGGGTTCATTGGCAAATTTTGAGGTGCAAGATTTTCAGGAAAAATGATGGCCAATATCATATTTAATCTACCATTGTTAAATTATGCCATGGCCCAAAAAAAATGAACTACATAACAAACTCCAATCGCCAAGTAATACAGGCCATGACACTGAATTATATAATGAAATGGCATCAAGAAGAAATGGCAATAAAAAGGAAACAGCAGCATGAAGAAATGTTACATAAAAGACATTACTAAAAGACCTTAAAATTGAACAGTAAGTGAAATACAGTCAGGAGGTAGAATGATTGCCTCAAAAATGTCAAAACTTCTGAAAACTGATATAGCTACATAATACAGTAATTCTGAAGGGCTTACGAGAAAATTCTCTTGTGGCCACAGGGAACGGGGTACAAGAGTAATTGATTTATTTAACTCCTTCAGTATGATGGGACCCTCACTCTGATGGGTCAAGTCTCAAAGCCAATGCCTGGCAGATCTGATCTTCTGAATCACAGTGGCTTAATGAACTCTACTTGATTTAATATAATAGAATTAATATACTCATTCTAACTTATTTGCTTTAACCTACAACACTCAACTTACTGTACTTAGCTTAACCTACTAGATTTAACTTACTACATATAACATTTAATTTAACCAGCTCAATATTACCTCAGTTTAACCAATTCCAACTTACTTTAATTCTTATGGGGTACATGGGGTTAAGGGCTATAAATCTTATGAGGGATTCACAACGGACTTAGGATCAATTTCATCTCATAACTAAGAGACATGGGTTAAAGTCAGTTCTCTCTCCTCCTCATCCAACTTGAAAAAAAGAAATCACAGCTATGGCAGAAAACTGATCATAAATCCATCTGAAAGTATATACTGTACAATTTTTTAATACTGTCTCATACATTTAGCCAGTCCTCTCATAAGTCAGGGATCATGCTAAATTATCAGAACTTTTCCCATATCAGGCAGCAATGTTTGAAAATATTACAAACTTTTCCATTCAAATTAACAAATCCAGCCTATCCCTAATGAACAGATTTTAGTTTTGTACAAGAGATATACATGTATAGCAGTCTTATCAAGTACTCTGACAACTGTGTAACTGTGGCTGAGGTCTCCATCTGAGATTGTTGTGCAAGGCCAGGTACCAGGATTCTGTTCCCACACCACTCACATGGTAGCACCTACCAGGGACAATGTTTCCAACCATCTACCACCTAACGAACTACCAAGTGGATGTCTACTGGAACGGAACTATTATTCAAGCATTCAAAATCTTAGCTTCACCTTACAGTACAAAAACCTATAACTAAGACCTAACTGAACAACACTTATTAACTATCAACATCATGCCCAGTACAATGGGACAATCATTCAAGCATCCAAACTCCTAACTTCACCATACAATGCAAAAACCTATAACTCAACCTAACCCCTTCACCATCAGGCTATTCTTCTAAGATGAATTAAATAGTTTGGAAGCAATAAGAAAAAATAGAATAGTAAATTTTACATATGAATATACCTTTCAAGTACAGTATAAAGGCTGTGGAGATTTCCTAACACCTCTTCTTTAGCAATTTATTCTATACACCTTAACACCCTCTTAAATTAGTTGATAAATTTTATGTGGAAAAAAAAAATATAAAAAATATACATAAGAATGTTTATATGTACTGTACTGTGCTAGCAATATGTAAAGTAAATGAGTAAAGAAGAGGTGCCAAGAAATCTCGTATGCACTAGTGTCCTCCAGTGCACTGAATTAGTTGAAGAACATGGTGCAAACAGCCTAACTGCTTATTTACACATACAAATATTCATCATAACATATTCTAACATTATAATACACTACAACTGCAGACATGATATTTTATACCAGTAATGTGATCCTTCCAGGGATGAGAGACTGAATAGGGAGGCTTCCAGAAATTGAGAAGTGTGGAGAGCCACCATTAATTGGCCAAGGACAATGCATGCAAGCATGTTGTAGCCTTAATATATGATATGAAAGGACCAGGCGCCTGGTGGTTTAGTGGTTAATTATTGTGCTCCAGTCGGATTGAGCCAGTGAAGGTTTATATCCTAGGGGTGGTTGGGGTTGATTGCTCATGTAATGCCACTCAGGGATGAGTGAGGCTGGTCACTCTCATCTTAAATGTCGGTACCAACTGCCTAGCCCCGGGCTCCTATGCTCCTTATTGGACAATGTAGGATTGGATGATAGATGGATGGATGAAAGGACTTTGGGCTATGTTTGGTGTCCACTGTTTAGTAACTCTGCAAGTGTATTCTGATCATTACTTGTTCGCTTTAACACAAGTCTGCCCAAGGAGTCTTTCGTACTGTACACATGGTGCTAAGAGGGACTCCTTCGTGTGGTGGGACTGATATAATCATGTGGCTTAACTACAGTACAAGGTAATACAAAATTATGTCCCTCACCACCCTCTTTTTCCCACAGACCAGTTTTGGCACCAGCAGTCCACCAAATTCACATTCAGATAAGCCTACGGTTACTACTGCTGGTTCAGTACAACCTGCCAAATCCGAACATCCAATTTCCAAAATATTTTTTCATGATATAGAGGGTTGTTGATATCATATCCTCACACATTCAAGGTATAACTGAAGACTGAGTTCTTTTGTGGACATGTTTAAGAGCAGATAATAAGTTACTAATGCAAGTGCTTCAGTTTACTTATTGTTCTCAATTGCCTTGACTACATTATTTGTTTCACAAGTTCATTTCTCACAGCTGCCATTATGATTCCACTTTCCAAAATGTTCCATTTTGCATAAAGCCTTTGGACCTAGGCATTTTGGATCTGAAAGGTTGTACTGTACACCTACTACTACTATTCTTCTTAGATGGATACAATAGTTTACATATCTGTTATCATTATCATAAAAAATACAATCTCATCATACTTCTTTCACGGTGTAGGATCCTGTGGCTAGGCTAACCTAGTCCAATACATGTAAGGGTAGATTACCTGTTTACATCCCTTGGTGGTGGTGGTAAAAAAAAAAAAAAAAAAAAAAAAAAATCCAGTTGCTTCTCGGGGACAAAGCCATGCACGGATGTCATTCTGACTGGACGTTCTAACCCCTAGATGTCCTTTTCCGGCCGCATGCCCTTACTGGCACCAACCTGTGTCATTGTAGGGTATGGGGTGTGATGCATAAAGTGCATGTATGGTAGTGAAGAGCAGGTAGTTATAAAAATGTTTGGCAGAGTATGCTGGCCTACCCTCTATGTTAGTGACACTGAAAAATGTCAAGGGGGAGCTCCAGCTCTCCCTATCACCAGCTTTTCCACCTTCCTTGAGAGTACAGTACTGCCCTCACAGGCTGGTACCATACTACAGCCTGCTCCCGATAATAATTATTTAATAATAATACAGTAATTATAACAATAATAATAATAATAATAATAATAATAATAATAATAATGCAGGTGGGGAAGGCACCAGGTGTGTCTGGGTTGACTGTTGAAACACTGAAAGCCTCAGGAGATAAAGAAGCAAGGTTAGTAACTGACCTGATAAATACGATTATAACTGAGTGTGTTGTCCCAGATGATTAGCTGAAGAGTGTAGAGTAATTGTAAATGTCTACAAGGGGAAGGGTGATGCCCTGGAAAGTAGAAATTATAAAGGCATAAAGGTTTAGACCAGAAAATGAAGGTAATGGAAAGAGTTCTAGAAGGTATGTTAAGAGAAAATGTGAATATTGATGAGATACAGTTTGGGTTTATGTCAGGTAAAGGGACCACAGATGCCATATTCCTTGTTCGACAGTTTCAGGAAAAAATATATAGGAAAGAAAAGGGAATTGTACTCTGTTTTTGTTGATTTGGAGAAGACCTTTGACAGAGTCCCTAGAGAGGTGGTGAAGTGGGCAATGAGAAAGCTTGGGATCAAGGAGTGGCTGGTTAGGGTGGTTATGGCCATATATGTGGGTGCTCACACCCAGGTAAGTGTGAATGGAAATTTGAGTGACAAGTTTTTCAAGAATGCAGGTGTGCACCAGAGGTCAATTCTGAGCCCCTTGTTGTTTATCATGGTACTTGAAACCCTCTCATGTGCCTTCAGAAATGGACTCCCGTGGGAGATGATGTATGCTAATGATCTGGTGTTGATTACAGAGAATGAAAGGAAGGTGGAGGAAAGATTTGGGAAGTGCAGAGATGGTATGAAACATAAGGGCTCAAAGTAAATGCAGATATTACTAAAGTGATGGTGTATAGGGCTGGTGGCAGTACTGTCAAAGTAGAGGGAGAGTGGGCATGTGAGATCTGCCACAAGGGCGTGGAAAGTAATTCCATCTTGTGCAGTCTGTGATAAGTGAGTGCATAAGATATGTAGTGGTACTAGAGGTAGACTGCGAGATAATGCTGATTTCATATGTGCCGTGTGTCGGGGAGAGCAGGTGAAGATTGTCAGGCATGGAAGGACTGACCTTGTTGGCGAGTCTCTCGAGTATGTGGAAGAGTTTTGTTATTTGGAAGACATGTTATGTGCTGGAGGTGGGGCTGAAGCTAGCTCTGTGGCTAGAGTGAGGAGTTGCTGGAAGAAATTCAGTGAGCTGTTGCCTCTCCTGACACTGAGAGAGCTTTCCCTCTGTGCTAAGGACCTCTTCTTGTTTAGTCAGCCTCAGGGGATGAGATACAGGGGCAGGTCTTGGTATAGCAAGGATGCAAAGTAAACCAGAGCCAGGAGAGGAGGGCAGGGATGGTATTCTTGGCTGAATAAAACAGTGTGGCAGCAGCAAGAGTAAACCTTACTAAAATCATCTGGGATGTAGCAACAATAAACTTAAAACATCACAGTACTGAAAGGGTTCAAAGATACTAACATGCACTGGTTGTGATGCATGTTAAATATCCTTTAATAAAATCACATTCCACTGACCATGACAATTATAAACTCTTCAATAACTTTGGCCTATTTTTCATTCTTTTCCACCTGTATCATATCACTCAAGACACAAAGCCAATGCTATGCCTGAAAATCCTTTTCATTATGTGACTATCATGTTTTATGATTCTATTACAGCTCTTCATTCAGCCTGGAATGGTTAACATTTTATCCCAAGTTAAAGTTCACAGTAAAATCTCAACAAACAAATACATCTTTAAAAATATAGACCTCATGGCCATATTACTATAACCAAGAATGTGAAGGTGTGGACAAGCTATCTACCTCCACCTATAGCCAAGCTCCTTAATCCTGTAAGGGTGTTAACTGCCTCCCTGTCCCCTGGCATTTCGCTGCCCTCTCTCTCCTATACCTCTCCACTCCATCCCTCCATCTTATATCCTCACAGACACCCCCCCAACCCACCTCAAGCACATACTGTACACACTCATAGTCACTCTTCTACTCTCAACTTACTCCTGCACCTCTCCACTCCATCCTTCCATCTCCTCAGCCCCAACCTCCACTTCACTCACATACACTCCTGGTTTCTCTCTCTCTCTCTCCATCCCCCCAACTTAAACATTCCTCTCTCTCATACCTCCACTCCATTCTCCATCTTATTCTTGGTCTCACCCTCCACCTCATTCATACACTCTCCTAGTTAATATTCTCACTCCATTCCATCTTCTGTCTCCCAGTTTTCATTTTTGGAGCAAAAGCCAACAGAATGAACTATCATTTCTGACTAGACTCATGTGGAATGCCATCATAAGATATCTAACATTAATAGGGCATCCTTAGAGAAAAAAAAAAAAAAAAAAAAAAAAAAACCTTCACTCCAGTGATGATAAATTTGGCCATCAGTTCTGTATTTAACAAGTAACATTTTTCGCCTTTAAGACTTTATTCCCTTAAAAATCCTTTAAAAAATAAAAGCTTAACTTATGTTCTTAGGAACAGCCTCCTACAGTTTACACCACTTACTAATTTCTGGATTATAATTTAAACACACATGAATCTTAACCAAGATGGGCTGAAGTTTAATTTTATCAGTATCTGCTGCAAGTAGGCAACTAATAAAGCACATATGAAATTAGTATGCTATTCCTGCCCTACCCACTCATTTCATACCCATGCAACTCATTTTTTTTATCCAATATGACAGATGAATGGTATAGCAGCTAATTTTTTGGCAATGTTGTTCCCAAATTTGATTTTTAAACAAAATTTTAATGCAAGGAAGAAAGATCCAACTGCTAGAAAGACCAAAATTCTGTTCTCTCTCTCTCTCTCTCAAAAAAAAAAAAAAAAAAAAAAAAAAAAAGCCAATTTCAAGATCCAATAATTTCAAGATGCCTGGACACAATGTGCTTTAACGACTAAATCACAGGCAGTAGCAAATGAAAAGGAGAACAGTTCCAGAGTTGACCTGTTGCATACATGAAGGACTGGGCATAACGGTTAACTCTTGCACTAGAGTTTGGCAGAAATGAGATGCGAGTTTCTGGCTAGACGGGTGCTATGCACCAGCGATAGCGGTGGAGGGATGCAGACAGTTCATATGAACAGTGGCCAGTGATGTAGTGACAGAAATGAGATAAAGATTTAACACTGTAGTCACAGGCAATGAAAACAAGCACGCTGCATCACTATGTGCCACAATGCAAAATGTCAAGAAGTTTCAATTTCATTTTTTGTCTGCAATGAAATCATTTTTTTCTTTTTTTTTTGCTGCAGTTTTTTGGTGACGTGTTCACTATATTGACTAAGAGTTGCAAAAGTATTTCGCTCATTAGCAAAACAGCTGGTTTGATTTTAAAAAGCATGATTTATTTTACTACCTCCAAAATGTCGGAAATTGTACGACTGCTTTGTCAAAACAGAGCAGTTTTTCATATTACAAAACTCTTTAAGCCGAAAAAGTCTACTCCACTAGATAAAATATTAAAACATTTATATAAAATTATCGTTTACTGGAATAAAGAAAATATTTTATGGTCAAAACATACAGTATAAATATAAAACTAATGGATGTGGGATCATGAGGGCTGCAATATACTAAAATCTACATGAGTGAAGATTTGCTGAAATATCAATGGGTGTGACTGACTGGACATGAGATGCTCCCACATCTACAAATACAGACAATGCATATAAAGATGTCCTCGTTTAAATTCACAAGTATAGCCTAAACTAACAGTATTCCCTCCATACAACTGGTAATGAAAATTTTGTACCCTGACTAAACTTTATAGGAAAACATTTCAACTGACAGAACAGTGCCAAAAATAAATAAGGGGGGGAGGGGGTGTTGCACTGTTTCATGATCCTTAGTTCTGAGGTACAAATTAGTCTCCCTGGTTAATTTGTTTAGTTTCGTATCGCTTACAAAGGCTCCAACATGTTTGCATGAGTCAGCCTTGGTCACCTAATGACATCTCTCCATGCTATTCAATCTCTGGCAGTCTCTCCTTTCAGTCCCTTACCCCGGAGGTCTCTGATTTCATCCCATGTCTCTTTTTGGTCTGCCTCTCACAACTCTACCTTCAAGTCACACTTCTCAACCTCCACACCCAACTGTCATCCTCCATCCTCTCCACATGTCCAAACCATATACAGTAGATCTACCCTTCCTCATCATTACATTCAAGAGAATGTATGATAACCATATGGTGTTATAAGGGATTTCTTTTGACATACGTCTAGGAACCCTGAGGCAGAGGAGCAAGCCGACTCCTTGGTTAGTCTCACCTCAGGCATCACCCAGGGGGTCCATTATCATCTAGTCAAGAATAAAATAGTGTTAAGCCAACTTGACTTTGAGCACAACCTGACTGACTTCGGAGTTGGTAACACATCCCTCAATTCCCTCCTTAACCTCCCTAAGGATAATGGTGGACTACAGAAGTCTCCTTGGTTACGAATTAACCCACTGTATAGGCACTGGAGAGGGTTGCCTTCATGGGTCTCCTTGGATACTGATCATATACCTCTCTATCCTCCCAAAGGATAATGGTGGACTACAGGTGAAAGGCAAATACAGCCTACAGTACACCACTTTCATTCTCATAAGTCTGGGGACAAAGTTCAGTAAACTACTTGGATTATAAAAAGAGGGTCACAGTGCTTAAACGAGAACTTTCTCTATATACAACTATAGTTCTTTTGCTATAACTTGGCCAAGATTTAACTTTTGGCAGCTTACTTCACTTAGTTCAGGAAAGAAAAAAAAATCAATGGCTCTACATTCTTTCCACAGCACTTCTTGCTGATCAGCATCACTAATTTTGATATAGTGTACTGTACTGTCATACCTAAACACTTAAAATTCAAAGGTAGTAATTTTAGGCCAAGTTAGAGCAAAGAGAGAGATGCAGTTTTAACACATTACCATTCTTCTTGGAACCTAAGTAATTTTCTTTCACACAGCTGGGTTGATCTTGCTATTCTGATACGATCTTTTACCATCTTGTTAGAAGTCAACTCACCTCCTGAAAAAAAAAAAAAAAAAAAAAAAAGTTTGTTTTCATCTAAATAAACAACCACTCCCAAAACTGAATACTTTGCTGTGGCTGCTAGAGCACAAGGCACAAACTGACTGGGCCACCGGGCACCTCAACCCACTGGACCACCAGGCATCCAATCCCTCTAAGCCACCACGCACCTACACAAACTAAAGCACAATCTCAATACACAGTAACTAACACACATGAAATATATCCAAAACACATGCCAACTGATGCACCTCAACACAAGACCAGATATGCAAGTTCTATATGATACCTTAAAAAGACCTAACATTCCAAATCATATCTAGCTGAGGCACCTTGATCCACTAGAACACCAGGCATCTACAGTAAATAATACTGTAGCAAACACCCAACAACAAAAATCCAAACATCAACTAACAGAAGCACCTTAACCCACTAGACCACATGGTGTCTAAACACTCTGCAGTTAAAACAGACCCTGACGTATTCCAAACACCAGCCAACTGGAGTACCATAACACACTAGACCACAAGGAGTGTAAATACAATACCTAAAAAAGACCTAGCATTCCTAAGCACATCTAGCTGAAACACCTTGACCCACTTGCCTAAAAGGCACCTACACAATACACAGCGGTAAAACAAACAAATTAACACCAAACCCAACTGGGGTTCATCTTCCTGTCAACAGCCTAAAACCTTAAGGGCATACGATTTCCACAAACTGCCTTCATGTCACATTCCCTGCTATCAGGTTGCCCTTTCTCAAACTCAGAGCATCCTCTCTTATACCTCTCCACACAATCCCTACTCATTCTCTCCAGTCCCTCCAACTCACTCTCCTAGTCAGTCTCATTTTCCAACAAATCCACAATTTCTCAACAACTTTTTAATTGGTAAACACTATCACCCCATCTCTGAGGAAGGGAGATGGGAGTACTGGATGACAATCATCATTATGGCCAAATTAAAGGTGGTCTTGTACTGACGGAGGGTTTGTCAATACACCTATAAAGTATTTTTTTAACTGACGGCAAACTACAAACATTGCTAACACACCTTAAGATAATCCACCTTAATCCATGTGTGCTTAAACTTTCTATTTATATATCCTATCTATCCATCCCTATATTCCTCTGTATAGTTCTAAACGTGTTTAAACTAAAATAGTTCCAAAGAAAAAAATAACCCTTGAAACAGTATTTTCATGGTTGGTTTACATGAAAAAAAAAAAAAAAAAAAAAAAAAAAAAAAAATTGAACAAAGAATCTATTCATTAAAAGATGCCTCAACACTGCATTTAAGAGTGTATCACTGGTAGAAGGGATGGCACAAGTGGAAGGATTTAAATTATTACTTTTTTAATCTACTTAAGGAGGAGGTGAAGAAATTCCATGTGATGGCCCTGATATAATGACACTGCCTAACTACTTCATTATAGAAACTATCCTTAGCTACTTCCCTGTCCACTGAAGGGAGGATGGTGGTCCACAGAAGGGATATTTATGTCTAATCCACCAAGTTCAAATTTTTGATGGGCCTAGGGATAACTTCAACCTGAGCTATAATTCTACTTATTCTTGCTACCATCAGGCAATTGTGCAATTTTGGGAGGACCTCCATTTGTGATGAGGTTAATGAAGGCTTGCAGGGATGGTGCAGCAGGGAAAGCCACCATGAATTGACCAACACTGATGCATGCAAGCACTTTGGAACCTTTATAAACTATACAATACAATTCCATTTCAAAAGTTGCTGGGTAAGGAGAATTGTCTGAAAAATGCATCAATAACATCTCAATCTGAGTCGTGAAGCTAAAGGTACCAATACACTTAGAAAAATCACAAAATCACATTGAAGACGAAACATTATCAACACTACTGCCCTTCTCCCCCTCTCCTCTCCACCTCATTCCTTCCTCTCATTGTTGGTATCAAGCTGTCCTTTTCAAAGCTGACTTTGGTTTAACCCACACAATCCTGTCGTTTGTTTTAATTCACTCGGGCTGCCAACACCCAATGATTTTATCCAGCTTAGGGGATATTTCTTTAGTGAAGGGGTAATAATGGCTATATCTAACTTCCTGTTCCAAAGCCTATTAAAAATAAAGTAAGAATGCACCATACACAAGGTGGAAGGGGTGAAAATTTCCAGACATGGTTGTTAGCCTTCTCATTTAACTACTACACACCAATTGTACGTGTTCCCATATAGCAAGTCTGAATTAACTATCAGCAATACTTCTGCAATTTTAGCTTCCAAAGCTATTTAACTATAGCAGGGATATTCAACTGGCAGTCCACGGGCCAAATGTGGCCCTTTAGTTTATCACTGGCCCGTTGACAGACTCAGAAGAATGAAAATAATCATAAATCAAAGTTTTGCTTTTGCCTTTTTATTTGTGTCCTTAATAGAAGATGTAAATGCATACTGTGAATTTTTTGGTTCCATTCTACGTGTAACTGTTTAGACGGAAAAAAATTGGATGTAAAATATATGTATGGCCCTTCTATCAATCTGAGTTTCATAATATGGTCCTACTCAAGGAAATGAATAGCCCTGAATAGACCAGTGAATTTTAAATTTTAAACACCCATTAAAGCAAATTTTGCAACTAACTGGCAATTAGCAACAGCTAGTACCATTAAAAGATTTAAAGAAAACCATACCAGCTGATATATGGTATACTCCACTAGGCCATCAATGGTTATTTCAACAGACTGGCACCTAAATTACATAGCTGTATCACATTTCAGTGTACTCACCATTTTAGTACCCAGCAGAGTTGCTCCCCTAAATCACAGTTGGTGGTGGTGGTGCTGACAGTATTGGATGTCGACCACCAAACACCATCCTAGCAAGGGTGGCCTCTGCTATCAAGCTGCCCCTCCCCTCCAACTGTCCTAAGTGCAAAAATGTATGGAAACTTGTTAACTCTTTAACTGCAATGACACTACTACCTCAGCATTTGTTAAATCCTATGCTGAAGGACAGGTGAAGACTATATCTAACTCATCCATCTCAAGGAGTCTATCAGTTGATATTCTTGCCATACAGCAAAGCACCTATTCCTCAAAAGGAGGATGGTAAACTGCAGAATAGTAACTTCAGCCAGAAGTCCCCCAGATTCACTTGCAGATAAGCATGAGCCCACAACTGAGTTATGGGCTCTAATAAATAAGTTTTTATCACTGAAAAATATGCACAACAAAATTTGCATAGTAGCCAATGCATCTATTCCTACACAGTATAATGCTACTTCCCTATTCAAGTTAAGCTAATGCAAACAGTAAGTGATGTGAGCTCTCTAACGAATTTCTCCATCACTATCTTTTCCACCAAATGAAGGGATAAGGCAGGCTGCAGAAAGCAAAAATAAACAATAAAGGGAGTGGTTATACCTAGATCATCTCAACCTCTCTATCCACCTATGGATGGGATGAGGCATGGTTCAGAAAACTTGGGAAAAATTAGCCAACAATTCCTTCATTTGTTTGTTTACAAAGGCTCCAAGATGCTTGCATACATCAGCTTAGGTCACCTAATGGCAGCTCTCCATAATGCTTGATCTCTAGCAGCTTCTCTATTCAGCCTCTTATCCCTGACGTCACACTGACTTCATGCCAGGTCTTTTTCAATCTGCCTCTCACAACTCTACCATCAATGTTCACACCTCACCATCTGCACCCAGCTATCCTCAATCCTCTCCACATTCCCAAACCATCTCAAACTACCCCTTCCTTTCAAATCTATCCCCAACATTCACACCTCTCACCCTTCACTGCTATCCCCCATTCTCTTCACATGCAGAGAGAAGAGGGCCACATTAAATTTCAATGACTGCACTTACACAGATATATTTATTTTACCTCTGCTTAGGCCTCTAAGTTTCAGTCAACTATTCTCTAATATTGCTTAATTAATCTTCTGTATATTCTGTTAACTTTAACATCAGTATCTACCGTAAATGAATTATGGGTAACAATTATACCAAAAGACGTGCTATGGCAAAGGCCTATAAGCAAGGCTGACATTTTGGCATTAAGCTATATTAATCTACAAAAGTACCAAAATCTATACCCAGCTATGGAGAAAAAAAACTACCTCCATCTCATTTCAATTTCTTAACTATGAGAAAAATTATCTTACTTGAAAATTTTATTGGTTTAGCTATACTCTACTCTGTTCTAAACCTGATGGAACTGGTCCACTCAACTTGTACTGACGTGAATACACAATTTTAATAACTTTAGTTAAGTAGGAATGAGTACTTGGTTACTATAAGTGTTTTTACTGAACAGAACTAACACTCCCACATCAACACTGTGCCTGCTTGAAACAGTTATCTAGCTATCTATTGCCAGACACCTTAATCTTGCAGGTGGCGGCCACAAACAAACTGCCTCCATTTGGCTGAACTCCCTCCAACTCTCATTCTCCCTCTCACGTCTCTCCACTTCATCCCTCCGATTCACACATCCCCTCTTCTCTCTCTCCACACTCCATCCCTCTAACTCACACCCCCCTCTCCCATATCTACACTCCATCCCTCCAATTCCCACATTCCCTCTTCTATCCCTCTACACTCCAACCCTCCAACTCACACCCCCCTCTCCGTTCTCTCTCTCTCTCTCCATTCCACCCCACCATCTCATCCTTGGTTATAATTTAGGAATGATTGTCCTCAGTCAAATCAACCTTCCATAATTATCTGACTATTTACCAACTGAAAATGCTTAGGGATGTATCAGGTTAAAACAAATACACTACAGTAGTGTACTTATCACAACAGACTCCTGCAACTCTCCACCAAGCAGTCGAGGCCCCTCCGCTAGAGTTCTCCAGGAAGTCTCATCATTTGAACCAAAATCAGGCTGCCCTAGTTCTCCAGGAAGTCTCATCGCTTGAACCAGAATCAGGCTGCCCTCTCTATGGAACCAGGCTATCGATTCTTCGTTCACATCCACACGAACCCAGGGACATCACAGGAACACCAATACAATGTTGCAGAAAAATAGTACAAATTATTTACATTGAACAGACAATTATATAGCAGGTAACACTACTACCTTATACCTTACCCAACACTGTCTTATGCAGCCCATTTCATACATAAATCAGTGCCAAAACAAGATAATGCTACAACTAGCTACTTGCAAAGAACTTTGTGATGGGCATATTTCAGTGTTTATCTACTGATAAGTATCAAAATTCAAGATGCTAAGAATTTTTAAACCAAAGAGATCATAGCATCCTATTTTAATACTTTTGTTACAGCTAAATTTTCAAGATGACCTGTCATAAACGCCAAATTAAAATAAGAAGAGTATAGTATCATATTTACTGTTTATGCTACTAAGCCCATATTCAAGATTTTTAGGCCAAGTTCAAGAAAACAGTATGGCTGCTTGGTTTGAAAGTTAAGCATAAATTTGACCTTTTGCTGCTTATTTCACGTAGCTCAATGGCAGAAAGACAATACGACGAATCTACATCCTATCCACAGCACTTCATGACTAGCACCATATTCTACAATTACTCTTGTTATAGCTCATAAGAGTGGAGAAAATTTGGGACCAGGTTTGAGTAATGCAGGTATTATGTTACTTTAACTGCTTCATAATGGTCAATGGCTTGGCAAACATTTTAGGCCCTTGATTCCAGAATTCCAGGGGCTTGTATGGTAAGAGAATAGGAGTGTGGCTAATTGAACGGACAAACTTTGGTTAGTATCTCATTCTGTCAAGTTCTGTTCTGGCTTCTGGACCCAACCCTGGGGTGAGAAAGCAGATGTGGATGATTCCACTAAAACATTAGCTACATGTTCTTGCTCCTATGGATGAATTTCTGACAATAGGTCATTCCCACAACTCAAATACCAAGATGTGATTGCATTGCCTTAGCTAGGAATTAGGAATAAGTCCATGGTTACTACAGACCTACTGGTTTTACTATAGCCACCTATAACTGCCATCTCTCCATCCTAAATGCAATTGTAAAAGTAGACAAAAACCAGAATAGGAGGCTAGCCATGAAGAAGTGCAATGGGGTTAACGTAGAGCCATACCATTGTTTTTTTTATACCTATGAGCTATATGAAATAAGCCTCAAAAGAATGAATCTGGGCCTAGTTACTGTGAAAGACCTATAGTCAAAATTTCCCTCCCAATCTGACTACACTTAGCCATCAACAGTCAGAAATGGCTAGGGATCTTTATGAAGCTGTTGCAAGGAATCTTACGAGCCTTAGTTAAATGTTTCTCCCTGGTTACTTGTCAAAATCACCATCCTAATTTGACCACTTGGCATTCAACTAAAAGATGGAGTTGCTTCCTTAACCCTTGTGGCAAACTGCACATGGCCACACTCCATCTGATTTGACAGTACTGCCACCAGCCCCACATATCACTCGTTAAGGCGAAAAGCCTCTCAAGCTATTTAAAGCCATATGGAGTAGCATGAAAAAAAAAAAAAAAAAAAAATCAGACAAAAGGTTCCAACATGCACTCACCATATCAGTATCCAGTTAACGTCCCCTCCAACGAAAGTGTAGAACAGCAAACTAACGATTGTGGTTATGCTAGTAGTGGTTATGGTACTTCTAGCTGCTGTGCTGGTGGTAGCACTGTAGTTAAATGTCTTGATCCCAGGAAGGGTGCCCACATATTTTGCATCCATATGGAAACTTATCTTCCATGCTGTCCTCTCCCAAACTCACACCTCTGAAAAAGAAAATTCTTATAAGCCATTGCACTAAAAAAAGTCCATGAAAAACATCAACCATATCATTTAACATACTGAAAACCAAAATTCCACATCCAGGACCTTAGCCACTCCAGCCCCAATGCCACACACAGACCCAGTTCCAAACCCCACACACAGCTGTGTTATCTTCCTGTTTTCAGTTATTTCAATTATCTGAATAAGCACTAAAAATACTCAGGAATGTTTATAATACAAACTAATGACTAGCATGATTATAAAAACAATAATGAGGAAAACGGAAAATTAGCTTACCAGAAACACACACACCCTCCCCCTGCCACAGCTCATGCAAGTCTGACCAAACCCAGAAAGCCGGCTTCTTCCTCCCCCCCCAGGTCCCTCCACTAGTTCCCTCCCCCTCCACCAACTTGGCTGTTTCTGTCACCTCCCTCCCTTCACACCCCTTCTTCCTCCTCCCTTCCTCTCTCGTTTCTTCCATTTTCTCCATTTCCTTTCCTTCCTTTCCCCTCCTTGTCCTTCCACTTATTGTCTTCCTCCTTCCCTCCACCCCTTCCTCCTTGAAAAGTAGACTTCTTCCACTCCCCTTCCTTCCACCTCCCCCCTCCTCTTCACCCCCTACTTCCTCCCTTCTCGTTCCTCCTACTTTCTCCCTCCCCTCTCGTTTTTCCATTCTCTTTATATGATGATGATGATAATTCTATAATAATAATTCTGCAACCTCAACCCAGATTACCACCACTAACATACTGTAGTTACCACCACCATCACCACCACAAAATACCTCCACTACCACAACCACCAACTACCTCACATTACCATGACCAACACCACCATTACCGCGGTCACCACCACCAAATAACACCACTATCACCACCACCAACTACCACCACCATCAACTACCACCACTACCACCACCACCAACTACCACCACTACCACCACACCAACTACCACCACTACCAACTTCCAACATTACCACCACCACCGACTACCACCATTACAGTCACCACCACCAACTACCACCATTTCACCATCATCTACCATTGTAACCATCTGCTACCATCATTACCTCTACCACCTACCATCATTACACTTTCCATCAATTACTATCATTACCTCAACCACCTGCCACCTAACAGCATTATTCAAACCAGCTTCCACCATTATCACCCAGCACCATACTGACTGACTAAGAGGGTGTATGTAGGTGAGGTGGAGGGAGGGAGAGGGAGGGGTAGACCGAGGATGAGGTGGAGGGATGGAGTTGAGAGGTATATGAGGGAGGGGGGGGTGAGTTGGGGGGAGGGGAGTCAAATGGTGGGTGACAGTGACTTGGAGGCGTTTTGTCTGCGGCCACCCTTTGCGGGATTAGGGCGTCGGGCTATAGATAGATAGATAGACCATACTAGGAGTTTCATATTTTTGAAGTGCTGGGTGAGGTTGCTTTTCTGCCAAACAGTTTATACACACACACACACACACACACACACACACACACAGACTTAGAAACAAGGGTGGAGGAAAAAAACATTAAAAAGGAAGTGAAAAGAATAATCCAAAACAATCCAAAGTTAGTCAGAGATTTAGTAGAAATAAATAAATCAATAGTAATCACTGGTATAGAAGAGGAAGAAATTAAAAACAAAATCACTAGAGACAAAAAGGAGATGGCAAATGTAATGAGCTTACTGAAAGAAGTATCAGAGGAAATCTGTAGTAAAGACATAGAGGAACACAAAAGGTTAGGGAAATACGAGAAAAGCAAGACAAGACCTCTAAAGGTGACTTTCCAGAGTGTAAACACTGTGGAAGAGATACTAAAAAATGCAAAGAATCTTATGGAAAAAGAGGAGTTCAAAAATGTATGGATAAAAAGATGTCTAACACAAGAGGAACTGGAATTACTGAAAGAGAAAAGGGAGGAAGCAAAAACAAAAAATGAGGGAAGATCAGAAAAGGACAAGAAGAAATTTTTTTACAAAGTAATAGGATTGCAGGTACGAAAGTGGTACACAAACAGGATGGAAGAAAAAGGAGGAAGTTAGTAGAACCATGTCACGACAAGTATATAAACAAGATGATGAAGTTGATGTACTCAAATGTGGATGGAATGGTATCTAAATTACTAGAGATGAATGATTATGTCAGAGAAAATGAACCACAAATAATATGCCTAACTGAGACAAAATTAACACCAAGGATATCCAATGACATACTAAACTTAGAGGAATACAATATATGGAGAAGAGACAGAAATTAAAAAAAAGGAGGAGGAATTATAATATTAACTAAGAAAAATCTAAAAGTCAAGGAAAGAAACCTAGATATACCATCACAAGTAGAACTGATTGCAGTAGAGATCGACACATCTGAAGGTAAAGTAATTGTAGCCAATTTGTATATGCCACCCAGATCAAACACATGGGAAAGAGACGAATATGAGGACCTAGCAGAGAGTACAATTCAGAGTATAAGATCCTTGCTACATAAAATGGAAGAGAAATCGGAAAGAATTATACTAACTGGGGATTTCAGTACAAATATAAATTGGAATACTCCAGATATAAATAGCCAAGAAAGCTGCTGGGACCAAAAGCTCCTGGATCTCGTACAAGAGTTTTTCTTAACGCAACACGTGAGGGAAACCACTAGAAAAAGAGGACTTGATGTACCTTCAGTGCTAGATCTAATATTTACTAGGCAAGAAAATGACATTGACAGTTTAATATATCACCCTCCACTCGGCAAAAGCGATCATGCAGTACTAAATTATAACTTCAGGATAGCATATGACATAGTAAACAGCACTGACAGTTACAAAAAGAGCCTAAACTATAAAAAGGGAAATTATCAAGACCTAAAGAAGTATTTCTTAGAAGTTGATTGGGAAAATGAGCTTAGAGGACAAGATTTAAATGCTGTATATAAAAATTTTTTGTGAATTTTATGAAATAGGAGTCCAGAATTACATCCCACAGCACAAAGAAGCAGATAAGAAAATACAGAAATGGTTCAATACAGAATGTAAAAAATCAAAAGAAAGAAGAGATTTGTTGTGGAATACATACAGAAGACACAATAGTGAAAGGGCGTATAATAATTACAAACAGGCAAGAAACGACTATACAAGAATAAGGAGGGAAGCCCAAAAACAGTTTGAGGAGGATATAATAAATAAAAGTAGTGATCAACCAAAGCTGTTTTACAGCTATATCAGAAGCAAAACCAAAGTAAAATATATAATACAATCCATCACGGACGAGGGAATCACTTATACACAAGAGAAAGATATTTGTGAAGCACTAAATAAGAATTTCCAATTAGTTTTTACAGAAGAAATAAATTTTGAGAGGGACTATGTGGAACACGCATGTCCACACATACTACCAGATATACAAATAGCAGAAAAAGTAATACAAGAGGAGTTAAGTAGATTAGACAGAGGAAAAGCAAGTGGTCCTGATGAAATTTCATGTTGGGTGTTACGAGAATGTGCAAAGGAGTTAAGTAAACCATTATTTTTAATTTTCAAGAAATCTTTGAGTCAAGGGAAACTACCTGATATTTGGAAAAAAGCAAATATAGTCCCCTTATTCAAGAAAGGAAATAGACAAAATCCTCTCAACTACCGACCAGTATCACTGACTAGTGTTGTAAGCAAGGTATTAGAAAAACTTATAAGAAAAGCTTGGGTAAATCATCTAGAAGAACACAGTATGATAACAGAAAGACAGTTTGGTTTCAGAAAAGGAAAATCATGTGTTACTAATTTGTTGAGCTACTATGACAGAGTAACAAACACAATACAGGAAAGGGAAGGATGGGTGGACAGTATCTATTTAGATTTCAAGAAAGCTTTTGACACAGTACCACACCAAAGACTTTTATGGAAGCTGTACCATCAAGGAGGAATTAGAGGCAAACTGTTTTGTTGGATGCAAGACTTTCTCATAAAAAGAGAAATGAGGACAGTACTAAGAGGAAACCACTCATCATGGAAAGAAGTGACTAGTGGAGTACCACAGGGTTCGGTGCTGGCACCAATCATGTTTCTAGTGTACACTACATAAATGATATAAACAGTAACACTGGAAATGAGAGCTATCTGAATATGTTTGCAGATGATGCAAAAATACAAAGGAGAATTACTAGCACAGACTCTTGTAGGGAGCTACAAGAAGAATTAAATAAACTTCATGAATGGAGTAGTACATGGCAAATGGAATTCAATGTGGACAAGTGTCATGTAATCAAGTTTGGTAAAAGTGGAAAAAGACCTGATTGGGATTATAAGTTAGGAAATAAAACCCTATACACAGCAGAAAGAGAGAAAGACCTAGGTGTGATTATCAATAACAGACTATCTCCAGCTGACCACATCAGCGAGAAGGTACGGAACATGTATACACTGCTTGCAAATATGAGAATAGCATTCACATACATAAATGAAGACATGCTAAAAAGGATAATAACATCATTCATTAGACCAACCCTGGAATATGCATCAGTAGTCTGGAGTCCTCATCTCAAAAAGCATATAGACAAGATTGAAAAAGTTCAAAGGGCCGCTACAAGATGGATACCAAGCTTAAGGGACCTAAGCTATGAAGAAAGACTAAATAAACTGAATCTACCAACACTACAGGAGAGAAGGAAAAGAGGTGACATGATAATGCTATATAAGTGCATATCAGGAAAGGAGAAAATAGACATAAATGATTACTTAACATATGGAGAAGCATCAGCAAGAGGACACTGCAAAAAACTGCATAAGAAGAGAGGTGATAAAGACGTAAGGAAATTCAGTTTCCCAAACAGAGCAATTGATCAATGGAATGCACTACCGAATGAAATAGTGTGTGCCAAAACAATTCACAAATTTAAGGATATGTACTGTACGATAAATATGGTCTAAGACACGGGACAATACGAGCTTGACTCATTCCTGTAAAGATACAATTAGGTAAGAACACACACACACACACTGCACTCCTAAATGGATTGGTAAAAGCCTATGTTAGCACTGTATGGCTGTGTTCACCCGATCCGATAAGCCAATAATGCAATAAATCCGATGGTCCTCCCCGTGAAGTGGGATTTCAAGCACATAATGAAAAATAAACGAGTCAAGTAGCATATTCTAGTACTAAAAATGAAAGTTATACTCATTTTACAATAACTCACCCATAATTTCACACCCATGTCCTCCCCAGCCTCACAGTCTGGTGGGAAAAACCGCCGCCAGTGTTGGTATTTGCGTTCTGATTCACCATGCGGAGAGGATACATGCAAAAGCGTCCTAAAATGCCCGCGACCGGACCTTCCGACCCGCCAACCCCCACACCACCACCGGGCCACCACCACCCCACCACCCGAGGAGGAGATAACGGTCAGGTTAGTGACCCGGGACAAGAGGGTCATGCAGCCACCACTGACCTGTGCCCCTTCTTCCCGCAACTACCTCAACACCAGGTGAGCCTAGACCCGCAACAAGTTACACGGCGGGTTAACCATCGACAGCAGTGGGGTGGGACTGATACAATATCAGTCCCTAGTAGTTTTGTGGTGACGACCACAGCTTCACCCCAACGGGACAAGAGGTCCCTAGGTGAGCCACGGGGTGTTTACACCTACTGCCACCGCGAGCCACGGGGAAGTACCATCCTCTGCCGCAACAACCCTGGTGAGCCACGAGGGGCTTGTATCCTCTGCCACCGTGAGCCACGAGGGCGTAATACCCTCTGCCACAACCAGGACAGGAGGTCCTTTGACGAGGGAGAAGAGCCCTCTATAACAAACAGGGCAGGAGGCCCAATAGTGGACTATACGGGGCTCACACCCCTAGCCACATCAAGGGTAAGAGACCCTCACACAAAGCCACAAGTGGGTCCCAGGACCCATCAACCTGGTGCCACGGCAGTTGTGAAGACAAGAGAGTAAGTCGCCTCTGTGCTACCCTCCATAAGTGCAAGAGAGACCACGGCCTCCGTGTGTCCTCTAAAGTCAGCTAACTCCTGCAGGAGTAGCTGGACACCACCCGGGAGAGTTGCCCCGAAAGTGTCACCCGAACAGAGGCCCGGTCCCAGTCGGGACCTACCTCCCACCCCCGGGAAATTCTTGTCTTCCCCAGGTACCAGCAGGAGACGAGGCCGTAGCCCACACCTGACGGCGCGTCCCCCAGCAGACCTCCGCAGCCCTCGGACCCCCAGGCGAGCCCAGCAGCCCGTCGACGCCGACCTCCCCCTGCCGCAGACCCTACGACGTCAGGCCCGTCTGCTACACCTGTTTGGCCCCAGTCCCTAGGGCCAACATAGACAGGCCTCCCTTCACCGTGCCCAGAGGAGGGCCTACAACAGGTCGAGACCCCAGGCAAGAGGGTCTCCCTGCACCGTGACCAGAGGAGGGCCTACAACAGGTCGAGACCCCAGGCAAGAGGGTCTCCTGCACCGTGACCAGAGTGAGGACCTACACCTTATAGTGACAGAGTGATATCGCCCCAGAAACTCGGGCAAGAATAGTGACTTTTCCTTTCCTACAGTGAGACAGAGATAGTGATCCAGTGACAAAGTGAACCAGCGGGATTACACCAAAAAGTGTCCGTAAATACCTTCCCTTGGAAAAGACTATAAGTTCTGGGCTCGTACAACTAGTGCTATTCCCAAGTCCAGTCTAGAGGAGTCCCCCCCCCCTTTTGTCAGTGTACGCGCGGGCGAGGGTGCCGCGCCGAGCCCAAACAGTGAATTATAGTGATCTGCTCCCCTTGTTCTTTTATAGTAATAAGCCCTCCCCGGCTCATCAAGCCCAGACATCTCGATTGCCCCAGTACACTAAGACCTTTTGGACTTTAATGTAAGTTAGTCTCATTCACTTATGGACCCTTAACCTATTGTAAAGTATAATTATAGTGTGTGTGTGAACATCCCGTGTTGTACTAACGTAACTTTGTATATCTGTATCCTTTGCCCATAATATCATTCTATGTAATATTGTCAA
Source organism: Coenobita brevimanus (assembly GCF_032717465.1). Taxonomy (NCBI): domain Eukaryota; kingdom Metazoa; phylum Arthropoda; class Malacostraca; order Decapoda; family Coenobitidae; genus Coenobita; species Coenobita brevimanus. The sequence goes on from NC_137046.1 coordinate 30,252,346, forward strand.
GGTGATAGAATTAAGGTAATAGATGTGTTAAAGGTGGACTGCCTAGTTTTTATGTCCTGTTCCTTTGTTAGTGCATTACTTCCGGTCCGGAAAGAGGACCCCGCTCAGTAGCTAGTGTTTTTAGTACGAGGAGTCGGCCTAAAAACACTCAGCATAACACTGGTGGCAAGCGGTGGTTCTGGATCTGAGTAACGCACGGAGGAACGTAAAAGGAAACCTTGCACAATGGCAGCTAAACCGCACATTCAATTACCAAAATTCAACCCGGACCAATGTGACATGGATGTTTATTTGGACATGATCAAACCCCTTTTAGACATAGGGTTTGACTCAGATAAGGAGAAAATTGCAATCACACTACCGAATCTGGGAAAAATTATCACAAATGTCGCACCCAAAATAGTCCCAGAACTATCATGGGACCAGTTCACTCAGATAGTGAAACAGACTTTTATGCCTTCCATGGGCAGAGTTGTCGCACTCTCACAACTCGACGCCCTCACCTATGACGGTAACCTGGATGATACTTTCACCCAGGCTCAGTGCCTCGTCACCGCCGCTTATCCCGAAGCTGAAGTAAATACTCGGGACACTCATACCTTCAACGCCCTGCTGAGGATCCTCCCGAGCATAGTCAGGGAACATTTCTCCATATATGATCCCTCAGGAAATATGGATCAAGACCTCAGGCGCCTTCTCGCCGCCCGTCCCACACCACAACCGCTTCACGCAGTGACAAAGTTCCCCACAAACCACAACCTCCCACCAAAACCCAAGCCGACGCCTCACCAAACGCCTGCAGACCCGCCTCCCACAGTACCCAGGGCTTACTCGCACAGGAAGCGCCACAGCCCCAGGGAACAAGGGAACTTAATCAGTATAAACCCTTGGGAGTTCACGGCTTGCAGCCGCACCTGCCCCCTTCATGACATAGGGGAACAACTCAAGGCGAATCGGCGAAAGAACCCCCAACAAAGCCGTAGAAAAGTTTCCTCCCTTGAAGACGACGCCCAAGAGGACGACGTACCACCACTGCTCTACCAAGGACCGGAAGAAGACGAGCACGACGACTACCCCCATCCTCAGCAGATGGATTTTTAGGCCCGCCCCCGCACCTCCCCACGGTGGCGGGGGCCACCTCAAATACCTACAAACCCCCAGTCTACAACAAGATATGGCTGAACGGGGTCAAGACAAGATTATTGGTGGATACGGGAGCAGCCAGGTCTTGTCTCTACTCCCACTTTTACTCCCGCCACATCTCAGCATTCGGCCCACTTCTCCCCACTTCAGCCAACCTCGTAGACGCCGGGGATGGCCCCCTACCCATCCGTGGGGAAACCAGGGCCTTACAAACTACCACCCACCAACGAGTCTCCACCGACCATCCATTCATCATTTTTGACTCCTCCTGTAGCCAATATGATGGTTACCTTGGCCTGGACCTGCTTCAGAAACTCCATGCGACCATTGACTGCTATCAACGTCGCCTTCACTTCGGTCCAGCCCAACCCAACCAAGCATTCACCGACAAGAAAAAAAAAGAGAAAAAAAAAAACACCAACACCACCCCCACACCACCCACACACACAACACACCACCACATGCTCCCCCTCCAGCCCACCTGTACCTGTAACCCAAGCCTACACTCCCCAAATGCCTCAGTAAATTCCCTCCCACCACCACCCCCCACTCCACCCTTGCCATCATAAAATCCCTCATTCCCTGCCACTATTGCCTCTACCGTTACCATTCCACCCCACCACGAAGCATGGGTTACACTCACCAGACCCTCAAGTACATCAGTCCTTTTATCACCATCCATCCCCACCGGACCCCTAGCATCCTGCCTTGTCTCCCCCACTTTCCTCCCTCCCAACGCCCACCAAATACGTATTGCCAATCTCGCCACAACACCTTTAACCCAGCCCCGAGGCCTCATCATCGGTGACACAGAAGAGGCAGAACCATGTTCAACACCACCCCCCAATCACCACACCCTCCCCAACATACCACCACATCTCTCCCCTGCCCAGTCAAACAGCCTCCACCAACTACTCCTGGATTTCCAGGACTTATTCTCTGTCGGCCCCACTGATCTCGGCCATACCACCTACCTAAGCCACGAAATTCACACTACAGGACCTCCCATTTGCCAACCATCTCGCAGAAAAAATCCTAAACAACGGGCAGAAGAAGACCGGCAGGTTCAAGAAATGCAAGATGCCGGTGTCATATCAAACTCCACCAGCCCATGGTCATCACCTGTAGTACTCGTGTGAAAAAAGGATGGAACCATGCGGTTTTGCGTCGATTACCGCAAAGTAAATGACGTTACCATCAAAGACGCTACGCCACTACCCAGGTTCGACGACTCCCTAGATTCACTACATGGATCCACCTGGTTCTCTACCTTAGACCTGCAATCAGGCTATTGGCAGGTTCCAGTTCACCCTGACGACAAACACAAAACCACCTTTTCTACATCAAACGGGAAGCACTACGAATTCAACGTCCTTCCCTTCGGACTCTGCAACGCCCCTGCGACATTCTCCCGCCTGATGGAATCTGTGCTGAGCGGACTCACCTGGGAAACCTGCTTAGCCTACCTGGATGACGTAATTGTTTTCAGCCATACCTAGGCCGACCATCTCCACCGCCTCAAACAGGTATTCCACCGCATACGACAGGCCGGATTGAAGCTAAAACCAACCAAATGTGTGCAAGCTGAAAGATCAGTCTCCTTTCTCGGACACCTGATCAACGCAGAAGGCATCTCCCCCGACCCCGATAAGCTACGTGCAATCGCCAACATTCCACCACCCCGCGACGTGCATGAAACCAGGGCCTTCCTAGGACTAACCTCCTATTATCGGCGCTTCGTGAAAGGCTTCGCGAACATCGCAAAACCCTTGCACAATCTTACAAAAAAGGGAGAACCGTTCACCTGGACTGAACCCCGACACATCGCATTCACCACCCTCAAAGCCAAACTCACCTCCGCCCCAGTCGTCGCCTTCCCGGACTACAACCTACCATTCCGCCTGTACACAGACGTCTCACTCCACGCAATAGGGGCAGTCCTTGCACAAGTACAGGACGGCCGCGAACACATCATTGCCTGTGCCAGCCGCACCCTCAACTCGGCGGAAAAGAATTACGCGGCCACCAAACGTGAATGCCTAGGGATAATATGTTCACTTGAGTACTTCCGCTCATACATATCAAGCACCCATGTGATCATCATCATGGATCACCAATCCCTACAATGGTTGCACCAGTCCAACACCACGAACGCCCAGCTCACTAGATGGCGCGAAACCTTAGAAGAATACGATTTTGAAATATCGTATCGTCCAGGCAAACTCCACACGAACGCCAACGCCCTATCAAGACTACCCATCAATGCCATCTCACCAGAACCCGACCTGGTTAAGATGTGGCAAGACAACCAACGCCCTACCTGGATTCCGCCGAATATTTTCAGCAAGCTCCACCTGCATGGCAAACACTTGTTTGACCCTAATGGCCACATAATCCTGAGCCCAACAGCCGCCCATGACACCATGCTCCACCTCCATGCCGACAGTGGAATCCACTTGGGCACCAAGAAACTCACCCAAGTGTTCAACGACATATACTGGACACCGAACCCCACCACCATCGCCAAAACCATCGTGCAATCCTGCCGAGCCTGTGCGTTAGGAAAGGATATCACCCGCACACCAGGCCCATCCGGAAAACTAACGGCCGCAAAACCCTGGCAACTGCTATCCCTTGACGTCGTCGGACCACTCACCCCCAAGGCAGGATATAAATATATAATCACCTTCGTGGACGTCTACTCAAAATTCATCATAGCTTGTCCTGCTAAAGACCACAGTGCAGTATCTGTCGCTGATGCTCTGACTCGCCATGTGTTTCCATACTATGGCACTCCCCAGGCATTACACTCCAACAATGCACCAGAATTCACCAGAAAGGTTTGGCAGGAATTAGCTAAAATATTCGGATTCCACATCTCCCACTCATCCCCCTACTGGCCACAAGGCAACAGCATCTGTGAAAGAAGCCATCGCTCCCTCCTCAATCAAGTCCGCACTCGCATCACACAAACAGGAAATGAAGACTGGCCTGCCCACGTCAAAATAGTTCAATGGGGCTTGAACACATGCCCGCGAGAAGACGGCATAACACCACACGAGCGAATATTCGGGGAAACCCCGCTCCTCCTCCCGCTCCGCCACCACCTCCAGCCACCCTCCCCACCCTCCCCCACCGACCCTCTCCACCATCTCAAACGCCGCCTCCACCACCTACAAGCACAACAAGACCTTACACCCGATACCAACCACACCAACCCCTACAAAACAGGCCAATCCGTCATCGTTGCCCAACTCCCTACCCCTAACAAAATTGCACCACGATTCATCGGACCCTTCACCATAACTCAAGTCCCCAACCCGTATCAAGTCATCATCAATCAACACGGCCAGCAGCGCACGTATCACAACCGCCACGTGCGACCCTCTCACCCACCCAACAATAACCACCCCCGCACCCACACGCCCAGCACCTCTGCCCGACCACCTGGCCATGACGACGCTTCTGGGAATTACCCCCCACACTCACATGCCTACTACTTCTCACCCCCACCCAGTACCTCATCTACCACCTCACCACCCCCCACCACCCCAGATCTTGACCCACCTCAACCACCGCCCTCACCACCACCCCCACCCAGCACCTCACCTACAACCACACCACCCCTCACCACCCCGGATCCTGCCTCACCTCAACCGCCGCCTACACCACCACCACCACCCGGCACCATCACATACTCAACAACGCCCACACCACACTCCACCACTCATTCCCGCACCACCCCTCACACCACACCCCCTCCATCCCCTGCCTCTCCACCAACCCAAACCACTACCTCCTCAAATCATACTCCTCCACCTTCGCCCACCTGCGCCCGCACCATGCCCAGAACCACCCAAGCAAACGCGCCCGCCCTACCCAGCGACCATGCTCACTATACCCGCCACACAACCAGGCCACCCACCTCACCTCCCAACACCCGTACACCCTCACCACCACCACGTGCTCAGCCACCCTCACCACCCACACCCACCCTTACCACCACCACTACTAGATCAGGCTGCCTTTCACGCCCACCACCCAGATATACACCTACACCACCCCACGGTAACCAGCCAACCCACCATACACCACCACAAAGACCCCCTACCCCAAACACCTCCCCCATCACTCTCCCTCTCCACCAAGCACGATGGAAAAACCCCAAGTCCCAATTCCCCAAAGTCAAATCCCCTACCCACCGACCCATCCCCCATAAAAGCACCGACCCGCCAACCATAGCCAGCATTCAGCTACAGCCGCCCCACCAAGCACCAACCACCAGCATGAAAATCACCCGCGTCCAGTGGCTATCTCACGGTCAGCCTCCCATCAGAATCCGACAGACGCCCCAGCTTCTTCGCCGCCTACGCCACACAAACCACCCATCCTCCATCCGGCTGTTCATCAACCCAGCCCACGAACCGACCAGAATGACCAACCACTGGATCAACCTCTTGCAGCACCTCACCCCAGTCAACATGACACCAACCACCATCACCTACCACCTGCAGTCACGGGGTCGTGACTTTTTCACGAGCGACGGTGGCAAAATGCCCACGACCGGACCTTCTGCCCCGCCACCCCCCACACCACCACCGGGCCACCACCACCCCACCACCCAAGGAGGAGATAACGGTCAGGTTACTGACCCGGGACAAGAGGGTCATCCAGCCACCACTGACCTGTGCCCCTTCTTCCCGCAACTACCTCAACACCAGGTGAGCCTAGACCCGCAACAAGTTACACGGCGGGTTAACCATTATATATATTATTAATTATGAAAGCTTAAATAACCTTTTATATCATGCAAGGGTGAAATAATATGTCGATTGTAATGCTGGGTAGAATTAGGCTCGACTTCTCGTACCTATTTCACCCAACGTGGAGCGGGGTCCTCTTTCGAGACCGGAGCTAGTGCAATAAAGAGAGGCAGGACATAAAAACCTTCGGCAACACCATACACATATATTACCACAGTCAGACACAGGACATTTCAGCAAATATTACAACACAATATAGAGCAATACAAAACCTTATCTAAGATATGTGTATCTCGCAGGATACTGGCTTTCTAGATACTAATGACAATACAACAAATCCTAGTATTGGGAGTGCAGTAAATACAGGTGCGCGCAGAGCGCGGGACGGGGGGAGGAAGGAGGAGGAGGAGGGGGGCTTGTGATTCACTAGGGGGAGGTAGGGGAGGCGCGGAGAGTGACTTAAAACGGCGAGGAGAAAGTTATGGTAATATTGGAGGATGCCCGATATTAGCAGGGGAGTTTATGTGGTTTCTGTTAGCGAAGGTCCTTTGACAAATAACTCTGATTCTTGACTTGGCTTTAAGAGCGTGAGCGAGTAAATGGAGAGGGTTTTTAGGGGTAGCGTGCAGAGGGAGGGAATATCATTAATACTTCCTTTCTTGATATTTCCTCGTTAGAGTGGGAACATGTCTCTGTAGGCACAGGCTTATTAATTACACATCTTCCAGGTATGGTATATAGACTCTCGCTTCACAACGCGTAACAAGGTCGGGATACTCGTAATACTACTGCACAATATTACTTCGCGGCTAGCCAATAGAACACTAATGATATTTCTTCCTCACAGTCTTTCTTCCAACAATGGGGATATGTCTTTATAAAGATCCGGGGCGACACTCGCACGTATTTTCACTCAGATCTTAGTCCACATTCTCGTCCTCTAACTTCTCATTGTGATCTGATTTACCCCGATATACATTACATAAATTCACTGCACAATACTTATTCTAGGAGAGAGGGAGTCACACTTAACCTAACTCACTATTGTTACAGGATCACCCGTATTTTCTCATGGAAGGAAACAGGGGCATGACATCGGTGATCCGGCTGGACTGGGGGCACCGTCAAGACGGGGCGAGCCGAGAGGGCACGGGGCGGCTCGCAAGGGCGTCCTCTCGCGTCCGGGTCTCCCGGTGGCTTCCGGACTGGGCTCCAGCGTAAAGCCCGTAAGACTGGGGCCAAATAGGTCCAGGAACCTCTGGGTCAGGTCCCGGCGTCGTGGGGGCGTGGCGAGGTCTCGCCCGGGTGTCCTAGGGAGGGCTGAGAGAGGCGACAGGCTGCGGTCTCCCACGTCCAGAGGCGCCGTCAGGGGAGGACTGCGGCAGCGACTGTCACTGGGGCCCGACAGGTGTGTCTGCTCTAGGGCCAGGCGTAGAGAACAGAGACCGGGGGAGGCAGGGAGGTCTGTCCGGGATGTTCTGGAACAAGACACCTGGAGTTCAGTCTCCGGTTGTGGAGACGTCCCTCCTCTAGCTACGCCCTGGGAGCGACCATAGATCGTCTCTACCTGGACACTGGGGGAGCGACCATTGATCGTCTCTACCCGAACACTGTGGGAGCGACCATTGATCGTCTCGACCGGAGCACTAAGGGAGCGACCATTGATCGTCTCTACCTGGACACTGTGGGAGCGACCATTGATCGTCTCGACCGGAACACTAAGGGAGCGACCATTGATCGTCTCTACCTGGACACTACGGGAGCGACCATTGATCGTCTCGACCGGAGCACTAAGGGAGCGACCATTGATCGTCTCTACCTGGACACTGTGGGAGCGACCATTGATCGTCTCGACCGGAACACTACGGGAGCGACCATTGATCGTCTCTACCTGGACACAACGGGAGCGACCATTGATCGTCTCGACCGGAACACTAAGGGAGCGACCATTGATCGTCTCTACCTGAACACTGTGGGAGCGACCACTGATTGTCTCAACCGGAACACTAAGGGAGCGACCATTGATCGTCTCTACCTGAACACTGTGGGAGCGACCATTGATCGTCTCAACCGGAACACTAAGGGAGCGACCATTGATCGTCTCTACCTGAACACTGTGGGAGCGACCATTGATCGTCTCAACCGGAACACTAAGGGAGCGACCATTGATCGTCTCAACCTGAACACTACGGGAACCAAGGTAAAGAGAAGAGTATACTGAGAGGTAAGTACAGCACCCCCGAGCCGCGCAGATTCTGTGACGTCAAAGTTAATAAGAGAGAGAGAGAGAGAGAGAGAGAGAGAGAGAGAGAGAGGGAGAGAGGTGGGGGTGGTGGAAGAAAACGGGAGCTTGACAGAAAACCATCTGTATGTATGGTATGCTTTTGTATTATGAATGTTCATAGAAGTCGCTACTCAACACACTCACGCAGTAGTGGAACTTACTTGTTAAACTCGGTAGTTGAAGAGTAGGCACTGCTCCTTTCTTGAATTTCCTTTGTCCAGGAGGCACTGGTAAACCAAGCAATTCATACTTAAGGTTGCGTTCAAAGGCAGTACTCTCAAAATGATCGCTGCATACAAAACCAGATGACCGAGTTTTCTTTGTGTCACATAATTCAATCCATTTTTTTCTAAGTTCTTCATCTTTCGGCAGTGCATGAAAATGTATTCTATTGTCACCTTTCACATGAATGGATTTGCATCCACGAACTATACAAATTGTTGGCATGTTCACAAAATTATCTGTATTGCCATAGCCACCCCTAAAAACAGAAAACGGAGTACCTATTCACAGGCAGGTGTGTGTGTGACTGGCGTGTGTTGAGCAGGATGAGCTGCAGTCTGTATTAACTATGACGTCATGCGCAGACCAAGACATATTTTAGCTCCCCCTCACCCCCCCATGAAACTACCTTTCATTCTCTTTACCTTGACGGGAACGACCATTGATCGTCTCTACCGAAACACTGTGGGAGCGACCATAGATCGTCTCTACCAGAGGGGCACTGTCTGGAGTGTTGTTTCTAACTCCACCCCTAGCTAACTCAGTGATTCCGCCACGCGAAGGTAGTGTCTTTCGCCTACGGTGGCGGCGCGCGGCGTGGTGGCTGAATGTCACGGGCGCACGGCCCGGGCTGACATGCGTCGTTGTTGCCCGGAGTGGTGGTGGCTGGTGGCGGCTACCCCGTGGGGTCCGAGTGGGGGTGTCGGCATTCTTGTGGGCGAACTCTGTTGTTCCTGGTTCGCCCTGTCGTCGGGGATACTACGGTATTCTCCGGGAGTTTCTTCGGGAGTACTGTAAATGAGTCTGTTAAAGCCACGCATTTCATCGATTATTACTGTTTACATTGGGGAGCGGATACAGCACACCACCCTGGGTGAAGGAGTATTGTATGTATCTCGTCGTTCATTCAACACTGCAGATATGATGGCATCTGGGCAGGTAGTATGGAAAAGGGCTGCTGAAATCGCCCTCATTGAAAAAATAAGGCCATTCCCTTGTCAGGAGAAGGCGGCTCCACAGACACCTTCACGTTGTTTTGACCGCCGCCGCTTATTTCTTCTCAAGTGTCACCACTGCAAGAGCCAATGCAGCAATCACTCTTTCCTCAGCAAATTCAAGAAAAGCCATGTTGCATCTGATACGTGTGACTCGTATGAGACGGTGGGACAAACTCCGATGTGCTTTGTTTACATTTTTGCCGACCATCTGCGGCGTTCGAGTAGCGTGTCACGTGTGTGATAGCGTTTGTGCCTGGTTCCAGCAAACCAGGAACGCGTTCCATCGGCAAACCCTGATTTCAGGTACCGTGTGATAGGGTACAGTGAATGCAGCCCGGATTCCACGTGCGAGTATGATTTTTATTTTTTGTTTTTTTCAACTAATAAGAGTTACTTCCGTCAAGGGAATCGTTGGTATTTCGTCTAGCAACAAAACCATTTTGACTAAGAATATATGCCTTACCTAAGGGATTCCCAAGCCGTTCACGAGGATTCAAATTCCTGTGTAAAGGGCTCACCTACAAGGTATTCTTCACTCTATATCGACAAGATCCTCGCAGTTCAGCAACTACCTCTACCATAACCTAAGTCACACGTAAAGTAAATTCACAGGCTCATGCACATGGCTGAGATCAAGCTTGAGTTTTCCGAATAATGTCACAATCGGAGCAACATTTAGATACTAGCCTTATCATACAAAAGGCCGGTAAAGTGGAGAAAACTGTGGCCCATCCTACTCTGCAGTCTTCTTCTTCTTCCCTGCAGTCTACCTCATGCACGAGTACATCAATAACCTTCGACAACTGTAGTCAATTGCAAATGAGGGAAATGGAAGACATTACTGGGTGATTTTTATTATACAAATACATTCCATAGTACAAAAAAAATAAACAACGTTGTCTATTCTCTGCCAAAAGGTGGACATGTAGAGGGTGCGAATGATTGAATATTTTGTCTTCGGTAACTATAAAAAAAACATATCTTACAACTGTTGCATAAATTAGTGTTCTGTACATATCCACACCTGTGAATAAGCTTACTGTTTATTCATTTTGAGTGCCTATTAGCTTTATTTTCGCTGGTTTGTATTCATCTGTCAGAACTGGGTCAGTCTCATCTCTGATACCAAGTTGTGGTTGCGTGAAATTCGGTGAGCCATAGTTATGAGCCAAGAATGAGTCTCCTTGGTTACTAGTCAGATTAAACCTTCACTCTGACAACACCTGGCAATCACCTGACCTGTAAAGGGTTTGGGATCTCTAGGTGAAAACAAACTATACCCGAATTACCCCCCTATAAATTATGAATAAATGTATAAATAAAAATCAGAACAGTCTTTGGGAAGGGTCGTTACAAAATATGGAAAGATTAAGTACGAAAGTGGAAGAATTAGCAACAGCAAGTCCAGTGAAGCTTGGACGTTGTTGGAAGGACACAAGTCAAGAGTGAGAGCAGTGGAAATGAGTTATTTAAGAGGAGCCTGTGGAGTCAAATGGAGAGACAGGCTGACGAATGAGGATATAAAGGAGCGTTGTGGTGTGGATGTGGATGTGATAGGAAGCGTTATGAGGAACACACTGAGGTGGTTTGGCCATGTGGAGAGGATGGAGGGTGAAAGACTGACGAAGAGAGTGTATGTGAGTGAGGTGGATGGGGGAAGAGGGAGGGGGAGGCCGAGGATGAGATGGAGGGATGGGATGGAGAGGTATATGAGGGAGGGGTGTGTGAGTTGGGAGCAGGGCAGTGAAATGGCGGGGGAAAGGGCGACTTGGAGGCGATTTGTTTGTGGCCACCCCAAACGGGATTGAGGCGTCTGGCAATAGATAGATAGACAGATTCTTTGTGTTGGTAACACTTCATGGTAGGTGCGAAATTACTACTACGAGTCCTCCTAGGTGGAACTTTTAGAAGGAACTCTCATCTACAACCACATTTAGTAATAATTTTAGGAATACTCCTAGAAGTTTTTATTAATACCGGCCCTGATCTACACAACCTCTTCCCTTCCTAAAGCCTCCTTGTTCTTCTCCAACTAATTCCTCTGTTCTTTTTCTAACTCACACATCTTATATCTGCATACACATGCAGTAATACACACATGGGCACACATGTTGTAGTCATATGATGGGTAATCTTATAATAACGGTGATAAGATGATGATGATGATGATGATCCAAGATGATGTGTGGGATACTGAGAGGATCTTATGGGTAGTGTAAACGCACCTAAATACTTACTAAGATTATTTCATTCAGCTGAGATATATTCTGGCAGTCAGATGTTAATATGCATGTCATAACAAAAAAAATATATATGTATTAATATCCTGAGACTTGGTGGCAGATATAATTAAAAAGGCGCATCTTACGTAGAGGTTAATGGATGATGATGCTATAAGCGATCATTTTCGACAGGTTTTACTCTAGATAATTAAAATCGTCTGACAGTAATATGAAGAGGCAAAGAGACGTTCTCAAAGTGAAGTGGTTAATGTATAGATAATGATAATGTTTAAGTATATAAAACATAAGCGAAAAGATTATAGTTAAAATGAAATATACAGTAAAGCAAATGTTACCGAGCATGATTGAAATGAGTCTTCTGTCTCGAACTGGAACTCTGTGAACCCTTGAAGCTCCGAATCCCATCAGTCACCCTCTAACCGAGAAAGGGGGAGGACGCAGGTGTTGTGTGTATATTAACTCAGTGATAGAATTATAGTGTGTAAACAGCTTCCCCGTCTTCTTGAGGTACAGAAGGGTAAGTGAGCATACTGTTCATTCGTTCTTTGATAGCTACGAGTTCTCTCCGCTACGCCAAATCGTCTGTATTAATCTGAAAAAGTAAAGATGCGCTGTGGTGTTGATGTGGATGCGCTGGAGGGTGTTGGGCGAGGTACCTTGAGATGGTTTGGCCATGTGGAATGAAGACTGAGACATTACCTATAGTTCTTCCACCTTAACTTGGCCCAGGTTTTCGTCCCTTTGTAGCTCATTTCATGTAGCTCAGTGGCAGGAAAATATAATGCAGTACTACGGTTCTACGTACGTTCCTACCATGATGCTTGTTATTTATTTATTTATTTTACGCGTCATATTCTGGTATTCGTATTGCTACAGCTCAGAACTGAAGACTGAGACAGTAATATTAGGACAAGTTAGAGTGAAAGGAGTATAAGAGAGTGTATGTGAGTTAGGTGGAGAGACGAGTAGAGGGAGACCGAGAATAATGAGGTGGAGGGATGCGGTGGAGAGGTATATGAACGATGCTGGTGTGAGTTGAAGGAGAGGCAGCCTGATGATGCATGACAGGGTAACATGGAGGCGGTTTGTTTGTGGTCACCCCTTCAGAGATTAGTTTTAGATATAAGAAAGAGCACCGAGATATAAATACATCCATAGTAGCGAGTCAATTGATTTTTCTTTTCTGTTGCTCTGTAAGGTCTTCTCTCAGCTTAACATAATCCTGGAGTTTTTGCTTGAATATATATCTTTATTAATCTATGCTACGTTCAGTGTAGAGTCGGACCTTACAGTCGGAGGGAGAGTGATAGCCAGAATTAACTCCCATGCTGACGAGGTGCTAGTGGGAGATGGGTGTCCGTAGGAGGGATGATGCATATGAAAGTGGAGAAATATGAGGGAGAGTGAAAGGCAGAATTAACTACCACATACTGGCAAAGTACATCTGGGAATGGGATGGGTGTGTAGGGAGTGTGATGTTTGTGAAAGTGGAAATATTGTAAAGTATTGGTTATGTTTATGTGTCAGAGTGTGTGTATGTCATTGGTAGAAGTAATATGGTGTGAATATATGTAAGTATATATTATCTTTATTGATAGACAGTGGGTGATTCTGTACTTAGGAAATAAGAGGCTTTACGAAATGTTGATATACATATTTAGACACCACGTTATGGAGATGGTTTGTGTAATATCCTACAGAGACACACAGCCACACCTCCATACACAGGCACACCTTCATACACAGCCACACCTCCACACACACACACACACACACACACACACACACACACACACACACACACACACACTCACACACACACTCACAGCCTCTTCCCTTCAGTACAGCTTCACCCATCTTAGGAGAAATCTCTAGACGCTGGCAGGAGTAGAGGAGACTGTTGACAACCCAGTTACCTGCATAGTTCACACCTGAGCCAATTATAATCATCAGGTTGTACCAGTTAAATAATAATAATAATAATAATAATAATAAGAAAAGCAACGTTGGGTCTGGTTAGTACTTGGATGGGTGACCGCCTGGGAACACCAGATGCTGTTGGCATCCCTACGTGTCAAGTGGGGTTAGTGGAGGATTAGTGCCTCTCCCTGTAAAACAATTAACTCTAAGCCCTTGTCCACCCCGTTTGGGATACATGGCGTCTGGCAATGAATGAATGAATGAATGAAGAAGAAGAAGGTGTCATGATGTTGAATAAGTAAAGAATTTTCACATAAAACCATCACTGATATTATGCACCTGTACTGATGTGTTGATTTTACCTGTATGATATCTTAATTAGGAACTCAAACTGTGGCATGCAGGCTAATAAATATGATCCCTGCTATATTAGTGACCGTCAAAAACTGAGGTCTTTAATTCTCCTTTGGTCTCATAGTTTTAAGATTAAGGACTAAATTAAGACGAAGTATTGAAGGAGTCTGTATTATTTTTGTGTATTTTTTTTATGCAAGGAAGAATGAACCCAAGGCCATTTTCCTGGATACCTCTATGACAGGTGTTCCTCATTTATTTATACAGTCTTCTTATTTTTTTTATTTTCATTACCTTTTTCATGATGTTCTCTGCGTGTTCCTCTCCGCCAAATTCCTAACAGTAAGTGCTAGCAATACAATATACTAACACTTTCATTTTTCAGAGAGAAGGAATCAAAGACTGAACACCAACGCAAGATAGTCAAACAAGCAAGCCAACGTCAAGACCATGCTGTACCTGAACACACAGCGTTAGAAAAATGGAGGTCGAAGGCAGGAGGAGATGCACACCAAGTAAGAATGCTCAAGAGATAGAATTTTGGCAATGCAGGTGAGTGATTACAAGACACGTAGTATTTTTCCACATCATTTCATCAACACCCACCTCTCTCTCTCTCTCTCTCTCTCTCTCTCTCCCTCCCACACACATACACACGCACACACACACACACACACACACACACACACACGACACAATAGTGAAAGGGCATATAATAATTACAAACAGGCAAGAAACGACTATACAAGAATAAGGAGGGAAGCCCAAAAACAGTTTGAGGAGGATATAATAAATAAAAGTAGTGATCAACCAAAGCTGTTTTACAGCTATATCAGAAGCAAAACCAAAGTAAAAGATATAATACAATCCATCACGGACAAGGGAATCACTTATACACAAGAGAAAGATATTTGTGAAGTACTAAATAAGAATTTCCAATTAGTTTTTACAGAAGAAAAAAAATTTGAGAGGGAATATGTGGAACACGCATGTCCACACATACTACCAGATATACAAATAGCAGAAAAAGTAATACAAGAGGAGTTAAGTAGATTAGACAGAGGAAAAGCAAGTGGTCCTGATGAAATTTCATGTTGGGTGTTACGAGAATGTGCAAAGGAGTTAAGTAAACCATTATTTTTAATTTTCAAGAAATCCTTGAGTCAAGGGAAACTACCTGATATTTGGAAAAAAGCAAATATAGTTCCCTTATTCAAGAAAGGAAATAGACAAAATCCTCTCAACTACCGACCAGTATCACTGACCAGTGTTGTAAGCAAGGTATTAGAAAAACTTATAAGAAAAGCTTGGGTAAATCATCTAGAAGAACACAGTATGATAACAGAAAGACAGTTTGGTTTCAGAAAAGGAAAATCATGTGTTACTAATTTGTTGAGCTACTATGACAGAGTAACAAACACAATACAGGAAAGGGAAGGATGGGTGGACAGTATCTATTTAGATTTCAAGAAAGCTTTTGACACAGTACCACACCAAAGACTTTTATGGAAGCTGTACCATCAAGGAGGAATTCGAGGCAAACTGTTTTGTTGGATGCAAGACTTTCTCATAAAAAGAGAAATGAGGACAGTACTAAGAGGAAACTACTCATCATGGAAAGAAGTGACTAGTGGAGTACCACAGGGTTCGGTGCTGGCACCAATCATGTTTCTAGTGTACATAAATGATATAAACAGTAACACTGGAAATGAGAGCTATCTGAATATGTTTGCAGATGATGCAAAAATACAAAGGAGAATTACTAGTACAGACTCTTGTAGGGAGCTACAAGAAGAATTAAATAAACTTCATGAATGGAGTAGTACATGGCAAATGGAATTCAATGTGGACAAGTGTCATGTAATCAAGTTTGGTAAAAGTGGAAAAAGACCTGATTGGGATTATAAGTTAGGAAATAAAACCCTATACACATCAGAAAGCGAGAAAGACCTAGGTGTGATTATCAATAACAGACTATCTCCGGCTGACCACATCAGCGAGAAGGTACGGAACATGTATACACTGCTTGCAAATATGAGAATAGCATTCACATACATAAATGAAGACATGCTAAGAAGGATAATAA
Source organism: Coenobita brevimanus (assembly GCF_032717465.1). Taxonomy (NCBI): domain Eukaryota; kingdom Metazoa; phylum Arthropoda; class Malacostraca; order Decapoda; family Coenobitidae; genus Coenobita; species Coenobita brevimanus. Next base: position 30,268,359 of record NC_137046.1, read on the forward strand.
CATCATTCATTAGACCAACCCTGGAATATGCATCAGTAGTCTGGAGTCCTCATCTCAAAAAGCATATAGACAAGATTGAAAAAGTTCAAAGGGCCGCTACAAGATGGATACCAAGCTTAAGGGACCTAAGCTACGAAGAAAGACTAAATAAACTGAATCTACCAACACTACAGGAGAGAAGGAAAAGAGGTGACATGATAATGCTATATAAGTGCATATCAGGAAAGGAGAAAATAGACATAAATGATTACTTAACATATGGAGAAGCATCAGCAAGAGGACACTGCAAAAAACTGCATAAGAAGAGAGGTGATAAAGACGTAAGGAAATTCAGTTTCCAAAACAGAGCAATTGATCAATGGAATGCACTACCGAATGAAATAGTGTGTGCCAAAACAATTCACAAATTTAAGGATATGTACGATAAATATGGTCTAAGACACTGGACAATACGAGCTTGACTCATTCCTGTAAAGATACAATTCGGTAAGAACAATTAGGTAGGTAAGAACACACACACATTACATTAACCCTTCCACTATAGTGAGGAGATGGAAGGAGCAGTTTGAGGATTTGTTGAATGTAGAGGGTGACAACAGTGCGAGTATAAGTGGCTGGGGAATGGCTGGGAGAAGGAGAGATGAGGGGAGGGAGGAAGAGATCAGTACGGCGGAAGTAGTGGAAGCAATGAAGAAGTTCAAGATGGAAAAGGCCCCAGGGATTGATGAAGTGTGTGGTGAAATGCTGAGGTATGGGGGTGAGATTGTTGTGGAATGGATATGGAAGTTGTGCAGATTGGCTTGGGAAGAGGGAAGGGTTCCAGAGGACTGGAAATCAGGTATAATTGTTCCTTTATACAAAGGAAAAGGGGAGAGAGAAGTATGTGGTAACCATAGGGATATTTGCCTTCTTAGTGTGACTGGTAAAATATATGGTAGAATACTCATTGATAGGGTTAGGCATATGACAGAGGAGCTAGTTGGAGAAGAACAAGGGGGATTTAGGAAGGGAAAAGGGTGTGTAGATCAGATATTTGTTCTAAGATGTTTAGTGGAGAAGTATCTAGAGAAGGGAAAGAAAGTGTATGCTGCCTTCATGGACTTGGAGATAGCTTATGACAGAATAGATAGGCAAGGTATGTGGAAGGTATTAAGAATATATGGAGTGGATGGGAAATTGTTGAATGCTGTGAAGAGTATGTACGAAGGAGCTAGGGCTACGGTGCGAGTGGATGGTGAGCTGAGTGAGTTCTTTGATCTCAATGTGGGACTGAAACAGGGTTGTGTGATGTCTCCATGGCTGTTTGATATATACATGATTGGGGTTGTAAAGGAGGTGCAAGGTAGGGCAGTGGATGTGGGGGTGGCTCTAATGAATGAGGGTGAGATTTGGAAGATTCCGGTGTTGCTGTTTGCTGATGATACAGTATTGTTGAGTGAAGATGAATGGGAGTTGCAAGGTTTGGTGAATGAATCTGGGACAGTATGTAGGAGGAGGAAGCTGAAAGTTAATGTAAACAAAAGTAAAGTTATGGTGTTTGAGAGGAATGAAGTCACAGAATGTACAGTGAGGTTGGATGGTGAGGATATGGAGAGTGTGAGTGCATTCAAGTACTTGGGTAGTGTGATGAGTAAGGATGGACCTTTGGGGGATGAAGTGCGTGAAAGGGTACAGCAGGGAAGGAAGGTTGTTGGTTCACTGAAAGCAGTGATGAGAAATAGGGAGGTGAGTATGGAAGTTAAGAAGTCACTATATGACAGTATTGTGATCCCTACCCTGATGTATGGAAGCGAGGCGTGGACCTTGCAAGAGGGGTACAAGTCAAGAGTGAGAGCAGTGGAAATGAGTTAATTGAGAGGAGCGTGTGGAGTGACATGGAGGGACAGGTTGACGAATGAAGAAGTGGAGGAACGTTGTGGGGTGGATGTGGATGTGGTTGAGAAGATTAGGAGAAATACACTGAGGTGGCTTGGACATGTGGAGAGAATGGAGAATGAAAGACTGACTAAGAGGGTGTATGTAGGTAAGGTGGAGGGAGGGAGAGGGAGGGGTAGACCGAGGATGAGGTGGAGGGATGGAGTTGAGAGGTATATGAGGGAGGGGGGGTGAGTTGGGGGGAGGGTAGTCAAATGGTGGGTGACAAAGCGACTTGGAGGCGTTTTGTCTGCGGCCACCCTTTGCGGGATTAGGGCGTCGGGCTATAGATAGATAGATAGAGATAGTTTATAAAAGATCCAGCGTGCTTGTATCCGTCAGCCTTGGTCACCTAATGGCGGCTCTCCACGCTGCTCGATCTCTGGCATCCTCCCTGTTCATTCCCTTATCCCTGAAGTCACACTCATTTGATCTCGTCCCAGGTCTTTTTCGGTCTGCCTCAAGCACCCTTACCCCCGACGTTCACACTTTTCATTTCTCACTGCTGATATTAATAAACTTATCTATCGGTGAGAATGAGAGGGCAAGAGAGGGAGTATGTCTGATGATAAGCAAGAAGTGGAAGGAGAATATAAGAGAGTATAGAACGGTGGGTGCAAGGACTGTATGGGTGAGGATGAAAGTAGGTATACAAGCGTGGGCGATTGTATGTGTGTATGCTCTGACAGAGGACCGAGTGGCAAGAGTGAAAGATGAGTTTTGGGCGAGAGTAGATGCATGTATGGACAAATTTGAGAGGAGCGAGAGAGTGCTTTTGATTGGAGACATGAATGGCAAAGTTGGGAATGTACGAATGGATGGAGTGGTTGGTCAGTGGGGTGTGCCAGCTGAAGTAGATGGGAATGGTAGTGCTTTGGTGGACATCTGTGTTGATAAGGGGTTGACAATAGCCAACACCTACTTTCGGCATAAGATGATCCACTGGTATACATGGAGAGTAATGAAGAGGATGGATGGTGAACTTGTTGAACGAAAGGCAATGATTGACTATGTGTGTGTCGATGAGCGAATGAAAAGACAAGTGTTGGATGCAAGAGTGTGGAGAGGGTGGGGGAATGGAGTCTCGGACCATCACTTAGTGATGGTCAAGATAAAGATTTAAAGAAAATGGTTAAGGAGACGAAGGGGAAGACAGGAGGAAACAGCTCCTGTGAGAAGAGTGGAGAATTTGCAAGATAGTGAGAAAATGGCAGAGTATGAGAGTATAGTGGAAGAAAGATTGGGAAGGTATGAGCTAGAGCAGATGGAAGGGGTGGAAGACCTACAGTAAGATATTCACAGAAGAGATAAGCGCAGCGTGTGAGGTGGTTTGTGGAGTGAGGAGGAGATGCAAGGGTGTGCAAGGGACAGCATGGTGGAATGATGAGGTGAAACGAGCTGTGGAACAAAAGAAGAAGGCATATAGTGAATGGTTAGCGAGGAGAGGTAGGGGAGAAGATGAGAGAGAGAAGAGAGAGATATATGTGAGCAGGAGAAGGGAGGTGAAGAGACTGGTGAAGGGGAGTAAGAAGAAAGTGGATGAAGAGTTTGGGAGGAATCTGAGTGTGAAATGGAGGGAGAGTAAGAAATAGTTTTGGAAGGAGGTAAAGAAAGTAAGGCAGTGTGAAAGGAGATATAGTAGGGGAGTGAAAGATAGGAATAATAGATTGTTGGTGGAGAAGAGAGAGAAACTGAGGAGATGGAAGGAGCACTTTGAGGATTTGTTGAATGTAGAGAATGAGAGCAATGCGAGTATAAGTGGCTGGGGAATGGCTGGGAGAAGAAGAGATGAGAGGAGGGAAGAAGAGATCAGTAGGGCGGAAGTAGTGGAAGCAATGAAGAAGATCAAGATGGGAAAGGCCCCAGGGATTGATGAAGTGTGTGGTGAAATGCTGAGGTATGGGGGTGAGATTGTTGTGGAATGGATATGGAAGTTGTGTAGATTGGCTTGGGAAGAGGGAAGGGTTCCAGAGGACTGGAAATCAGGTATAATTGTTCCTTTATACAAAGGAAAAGGGGAGAGAGAAGTATGTGGTAACCATAGGGGTATTTGCCTTCTTAGTGTGACTGGTAAAATATATGGTAGAATACTCATTGATAGGGTTAGGCATATGACAGAGGAGCTAGTTGGAGAAGAACAAGGGGGATTTAGGAAGGGAAAAGGGTGTGTAGATCAGATTACTGTTCTAAGATGTTTAGTGGAGAAGTATCTAGAGAAGGGAAAGAAAGTGTATGCTGCCTTCATGGACTTGGAGATAGCTTATGACAGAATAGATAGGCAAGGTATGTGGAAGGTATTAAGAATATATGGAGTGGATGGGAAATTGTTGAATGCTGTGAAGAGTATGTACGAAGGAGCTAGGGCTACGGTGCGAGTGGATGGTGAGCTGATTGAGTTCTTTGATCTCAATGTGGGACTGAAACAGGGTTGTGTGATGTCTCCATGGCTGTTTAATATATACATGGATGGGGTTGTAAAGGAGGTGCAAGGTAGGGCAGTGGATGTGGGGGTGGCTCTAATGAATGAGGGTGAGATTTGGAAGATTCCGGTGTTGCTGTTTGCTGATGATACAGTATTGTTGAGTGAAGATGAATGGGAGTTGCAAGGTTTGGTGAATGAATTTGGGACAGTGTGTAGGAGGAGGACGCTGAAAGTTAATGTAAACAAAAGTAAAGTTATGGTGTTTGAGAGGAATGAAGTCACAATATGTACAGTGAGGTTGGATGGTGAGGATATGGAGAGTGTGAATGCATTCAAGTTCTTGGGTAGTGTGATGAGTAAAGATGGAACTTTGAGGGATGAAGTGCGTGAAAGGGTACAGCATGGAAGGAAGGTTGTTGGTTCACTGAAAGCAATGATGAGAAATAGGGAGGTGAGTATGGAAGTTAAGAAGTCCCCGCATGATAATATTGTGATCCCTACCCTGACGTATGGAAGCGAGGCGTGGACCTTGCAAGAGGGGTACAAGTCAAGAGTGAGAGCAGTGGAAATGAGTTACTTGAGAGGAGCATGTGGAGTGACATGGAGGGACAGGTTGACGAATGAAGAAGTGGAGGAACGTTGTGGGGTGGATGTGGATGTGGTTGAGAAGATTAGGAGAAATACACTGAGGTGGTTTGGACATGTGGAGAGAATGGAGAATGAAAGACTGACTAAGAGGGTGTATTTTTAGAATTTAGGCAGTTTATTGAGACAAACATAAATCTTTAATTTCCAAACTGCCCTCCTACGGTTTCTATCCTTCTATCTGTGCCTTCATCGCTAGCTTCCTTTCTGGTCGTTCTATAGCCGCTGTTGTAGACGGCCATCGTTCTTCTCCTAGATCAATCAACAGTGGTGTTCCTCAGGGCTCTATCCTATCACCAACTCTCTTCCTTTTATTCATCAATGATCTTCTAAGCTGTACATCTAACCCTATCCACTCATACGCTGATGACTCCACCCTTCACCTTTCCATTCGGTTCCCGCAATGCCCATCTCAACAGTTGCTTCAACAAACAAGGGATGAGGCTATGGCACACCTAATGTCTGACTTGGCTCGTATCTCTGACTGGGGTAAAAATAATATGGTTGTTTTTAATGCATCTAAGACTCAGTTCTTACACCTATCTATCTATCTATATACCTAGGCTGCTTCCCCCAAGGAAAGGGAGGTAGCCGAGACAGGACGACACACTCGCCATTTACTCATCCATTTAAACACATTCATTCGCATCTTAGCCCCAAAGGGGAGAACGGACAGATCCTCACCACACCACACCACACAAGGGTCAACTGCGCAATGCAATCAGTGACATCTGCAGCAGGGCCCGACAGCAGAACTGGTTTACCCCTGCCACATCATAACAGACCCATCCCCTTATCCGCACCTGACCTGACTAGCTGATCGGACCAAATGCGGGAGAATATCCCCTCAGGGCTGCGTCATCACTTATTCATTCACAATTTCTCTCCATTTATTTCTGCCATGCACAGCCACTCTTCCTTGCTCAACAGACATCCCTCTCGCATCCAGCGCTCTCTTCACACTGTCCATCCATCCTATTCGTGGTCTTCCTCTCAGCCTTACACCTCTCACATCAGATCTAGTTATCTTTTTCACGAATCGCTCATTATCTATTCTCTCCATATGCCCAAACCATCGCAACACCCTCTGCTCAACTCTACCAGCCATCTCCCGAACAACTCCAGTTCTCCTTCGCACTTCATCATTTCGCACTCGATCCATACGCGTCACTCCACACATACTCCTCAGACACCTTATCTCCATTACATTCAAGCTTTTCCTCTCTGTTACACCCATATTCCATGTTTCAGCCCCATATAATGCAGTCGGTACCACAACACCCTCATACAGCCTTCTCTTTACATCCATTCTAAGCGAACGACATCTAAACACTTTTTTCATTCCTCCCAGCACCTTTCCTACTTCATTTATTCTAAACTTGACTTCTGCATCTATTCTTCCATCCACAGCAACATGTGACCCGAGATATTTAAAACACTCTACCTCCTCAAGCAACTCGCCATTCAAAACTATATTCATCCCCCTACCATCTACCAACCTCGTACACTTCATCACTTTACTCTTATTCTCATTTACTTTCAATTTCCTCCTTTCACACACCCTTCCAAACTCCTCTACCAACTGTCTCAATCTCTCCTCTGAATCAGCCACCAGTGCGGTATCATCTGCAAACAGCATCTGCTTCAGATTCCACTCTCCACCATCAACATTCACCAGACTCAGACCTCCACCTAAAACTCTTGCATTCACCTCCCTTACAACACCATCCATGTAAATATTAAACAACCAAGGCGACATCACACATCCCTGTCGCAACCCCACTCTCGCGGGAACCAATCACTCACAGCATTTCCCACTCTTACACATGCTCTACTATTTACATAAAAACTTTTCACCCCTTTTAGTAACCTACCATCAAGTCCATACAAACTTAAAACAGTCCACAAAGCCTCCCTATCAATTCTATCATATGCTTTCTCTAAATCCATAAATGCCCAAAACACATCCTTACCTTTCGCTAAATACTTTTCACATACTTGTCTCACAGCAAACACCTGATACACGCATCCCCTCCCTCTCCTAAAGCCACACTGCTCCTCACCAATCACTCCCTCTGTACCCTCTCTAACTCTCATAATTAACACTCTACCATACACCTTACCTACAACACTCAACAGACTTATTCCCCTAAAGCTAGTACATTCATACTTATCACCCTTGCCTTTATACAACGGGACCACACAAGCACTTGCCCAGTCAACTGGCACCATACCTTTCACAAAGCACACATTCAACAATCTTACTAACCAGTCAACAATAGTCACTCCACCACCCTTCAGGCATTCCACAGCACACCCATCCATACCTGCAGCTTTCCCTGTTTTCATCTCCTTTACTGCCTTCTCCACTTCCTCCTTCGTGATCAAAGAATCATTCAACTCTCCCAACACATTTATTGCTTGCACCCTTCCATCCGCCACAATCTCAGCCACCCTCTCCTCCTCTACATTTAACAATCTTTCAAAATACTCTGCCCATCTCTTCCTTACTGCATCCATCTCAATTAACATCCTTCCATCCTCTGCTTTTACTCGCTCTTCCTTCCCAGACTCTCCCTTTCGCACCCTTTTCACCTCCTTCCAAGTCATTTTCTTATTCTGTTGAAAATTCTCTGTCAGCCGCCTACCCCACCTCTCATCTGCTGCCACTTTAGCATCACGCACAGCCCTTCTCGCCCTATTCCTCTTTTCCTTATACCTTTCATATGACATCTCATCCTTCCTCTGCAGCCACACTTCATATGCATGTCTCTTCTCAGCCACAGCCGTACTTACTTCCTCACACCACCATTCACTTCCTTTTCTTACACCACCACCCACACGTCTCACACCACACACCTCTTCTGCATGCACCACCACAGCACTCTTAAACAACTGCCATTCCTCCTCCACACTGCCATTTTCCCTATCTTTCACTGCGTTCCACTCATCTTTCAATTTCTCCTGATACGCTATCTTTTTCTCTCTTTTATCCAACTCACTCACTTTCAAAACCTCCCTGCCACACCTAACCCCCCTAGCTCTCACCCATCTCTTGCCTACTCTTAACTTTCCCTCCACCAGGTAGTGGTCAGACATACCTCCACCCTCCCCTCTCAGAACTCTCACATCCAGCAATCTTCCTATTACATTCCTAGACACAACCACATAGTCCATCAAAGCTCTATTAACAACCCTTCCACCCTCCTGTCTCACCCATGTATACTTATAAATATCTTTCTTCTCAGCGTATTTCCAATCACCATCTCTCGCTCAACACACATCCCTATCATTCGTTCCCCATTTTCATTTCTTCCAGGCACACCATGCATACCAATTACACCTTCAACTGCTACATTTCCCACTCTAGCATTCAGATCTCCCATCATTACCACATTCACATTCGCTCCCGACAAAATCTTCCACAGGTATACCCATTAATGTTTAATAATATTCAGCTTAATCCTGCATCATCCTTGAACATGCTTGGGGTTTCATTTACTCGGGACTTATCTTGGAAAGATCATATTACATCTCTTGTAAAATCTGCTTCCAAGAGATTGGGTGTGCTAAGCCGACTCCGCTCTTTCTTTACCCCTGCACAATTGTTGACTCTATACAGGGGTTTTATCCGCCCCTGTGTGGAGTACAACTCTCATGTGTGGGGAGGCTCCCCACATACAGCCATTCTCAATAGGGTGGAGTCAAAGGCTTTTCGTCTCATTAACTCTCCTCCTCTTACTGACTCCCTTCAACCTCTGTCTCTTCGCCGCACTGTTGCATCTTTATCTCTTTTCTATCACTACTTTAATGGTCACTGCTCCTCTGAACTGTCTGCTTGCATTCCTCCACCTCTACGACGGGCGCGTAGCACCCGTCTGGCAGCAAACTCTCATCCCTTTTCTGTCCAACTCTCTAATGCAAGAGTTAACCGTTACTCCCAGTCTTTCACTTATGCAACAGGTCAGCTCTGGAACTGTCTCCCTCTGTCTGTATTTCCTGCTGCTTATAATCGCCAGTCTTTCAAACGCAGTGTGTCCAGGCATCTCAAAATGATCGGATCTTGAATTTGGCTCTCTATTGTATTTTGTTTTTCTCTTTGAGGGAACTGTTACTGCGGGCTCATGGCCTTTGGTTCCTTCTTCCTCGCATTAAAAAAAAAAAAATACATATACGTATACAGGTATATCTATATATTACATTATCACCTCAAAAGGATGAGGACGCTGAGCTACTCTTCACCCTACTCCGAGATATTACATACTAAGAACATAATGTACTTTTCACCTTGCTCTGAGATATTACATAAGAGCATAATGTACTCTTTACCCTACTCAGATATTTTGTTCAGTTACTCTTACATCACAGTATAGCAATGTCTACTTAAGCATGTGTTTGATGTTTTTACAATTCAGTATACTTCCTATTTTATCGTTATTAAACATCCAAACGACTTGTTCGGTCACTGAGTCTACAGCAGGATTTCTAAACTGCGCTAATTTTGAGCAGTGAAGTACATAGTGTTGTAGGGTGTGGGCTCTGGGTTCATTACACAGTCTGCAGCACGTTTTATGATCTGGCGTATCCACTCCAAACTGCCACAGATATTTATAGCCTAACCTCAGTCTAGTGCATACAGAATCTCTCCACTTATTTCTAATTTTCCATATGTGAAGTGGGTTCTCAGAGCAACGTTAGTATAGTGATACATAGTTTCACTACTAGAATGTTGCTGCTCCATTCTCTGATTTTCCTCTTGACCTTGTTTTGTTCTTATTATAGTTTTAATCTGTTTCAAGGTTAGTTGGCATACTACATCTATGTCTTCTTTTTCTGCTGCACTCTTGGCTAGTTCATCAGCTCTTTCGTTACCTGGTATTCCAACATGGGATGGTATCCATGTGAATGATATGAATCTACCCGATTGCTTGAGCTGATGCAGGACAGCTCTACACTGGAAGACTACGTCTGCCAGTGCAGGTGCTGTGCTCTTAAGGGACTCCAGTGCTCCTTGGCTGTCTACGAAGAAGCACACGTCTCCTTCATCTCCTGTGATCTCCCTGAGGCCGTATAATATTGCATATAGCTCTGCCTGAGTGGAAGACACGTTGTTGCTTATTCTAAAATTTATTTCGCTCTGTACACATGCACTGTCTGCTTTATCTAATATTACGATCCCACACCCTGCTTTGCCATCCTCTCTGACCGAACCATCGCAGTAGACGTGAGCAGTGTTTTCATTGTAGAGTTTATTTATTTGGTTTTGTGCATGTGTCCTTAACACACCTACAGCATAACATTCTTTCTTTTTCTGTAGTGGAGATATGCTCACCTTTACCTCTTCCTCTTCCCAGGGTGGAGGCCTAGGTGCCTGCGGTATCTCCTCACAGAAGTTTTGTACCTCGTATTTGAGAACGTTCCTCGCAAGCTCTTTCACATAGCCATTCTTGCCTTGCCTCCAGAAGGTTCTGGTTCCGTTAACAACATCTTTGATGCTGTTACGGAGTCCCAGTCCGCTTTCTGACCGCATGTGTCTTATTGCAGCCGCCACATTGTCTTCCTGAATTCTATTTTTTACACTCTGCAAATTTAGCTCAAGTCTCATGACATCTATCATGGTGTTCCTTGGGCAGCTAAGTATGATTCTCATTGCGGCATTCTGGATTTTTTCAAGTTTTTCCCGCCTTCCTTCACCAAGGCAAGAGAGGACTGGGCTTGCGTACTCTAATACCGATCTGACAGTAGTGAGGTACATCATTTTTAGTACTGGTACACCCACCCCTGCACCACTATAGGCCATTGATCTCAAGGGCTGCAATCGTGCCTTGCATTGCGTTATTATGTGGGTCATCTCGGCATCTTTACAGTCTGCTGTGTAGCCGACATACATACCTAGGTACTTGTAAATTCTCACCCTCTCGATGTTTTTGCCATTTATTACTAAATGTTTTTCCCCTAACGCACGGCACTGGAACTTTGTTTTACTCTCGTTAATTACAAGACCCAGACTTTTGATCAGGTTGCCGAACCTGTTCAGTGCAGTTTGCATAACATCAAAAGTTTTGGACTGTATCATGATGTCGTCGGCATAAATTACTGCACTGACCCCGAAATCCAGGTTTTCACGCGCCACTTTGTTCATTAAAAGATTGAAAAGTAATGGGCTTAGGACTCCTCCCTGTGGTGTACCAAGCTCTAGATGCTTTTCCCGGGAGAGTGTCCCTTGGGTCCACACCACACCTGGGTCCGCCGCCCAAAGAGATAATCCCCCACCCAGTGCAGCAATCTTCCCCTTACCCCCAAGCTAGCTAATTCATATAAAATTACTTCTCCATTGGCCTTATCGAATGCACCCTTGAGGTCAGTGAATACCCTGCAGTAGTCAGTATCGCTAGAAAGGCACTGAATGACGGCGTCTTTTGTCCCTTTACCTTTCATAAAGCCATACAGATTCACACTAAGCATGTCACCTATGAGGAATATTATTCTCTCTAACATGATTCTTTCCATCATTTTTGAAAAGCATGATGTTAGTGAGACTGGTCTGTTTCCTCCAGTCGCTTTGGGGATAGGGATGATAATTGCTTTTTTCCATGCTCTCGGTATTCTGCCCTCCCTGAGACTCATATTATACCAGTCTAACAGCGGGCCGTCCTCCATGCTGGCCAGGCAGTTAATTACCTCATACGTAATTCCATCCTCACCAGGAGCTGTAGACCTTCCATTTTTAACTGCACGCAGTAGCTCATCCCTGGTTATGTCTGTGCCTGTCATGTCTTCGGTGTTTAACGCAGTAACAATGAAGCTTCTCCTATTGTCCTGCCATGCCTCTAATGCCTCCCTCACGTCGTGTGGCAGGCATTCACTGCTTGCCGCAGATGCCCACAACTTCATTAAGTCTTCAGGTAATTTTTCTGGGTGTGGGTGTGCTACGTTTTTCACCTTTCTCCCTCTTACTTTGTTAACTTCTTTCCAAATTTCGGTTATGCTCTTACTGTTGCCTATCCTGTTAGTGAAGCGTTCCCAATACTCCCCCCTTACTTCCCTTTTGGCTTGACTACAAATCTGGGCCAGTTCCTTCATTGCGGCTTTGCTTGCGTCACCCCTACCCATTTGCACCCGTTTTCTGTGAGCCAGTCTCATCATTTGCGACAGTTGTTTTAATTCATTATTGTTATAGTATTTGTCTGTATGGTATGAGCAATTTTTCTTCACGCGCCTTTTATGATTGAGTAATTCGTTAATAACCTTAACTAGGTCTTCGTAAAACTGGTCTACACTGCTCGGATGATAGCCACTATACCATTCCCGCACACCATCAATAAAGAAATCAACTTTATCTTTGGGTAGTGTTAATCGTTTTCTGCTATGTATGATTTTTCGTTTTCTCAGTGGTATAGTGATAACAAGGGAGAAGTGATCACTTAGCAAGTCTGGTGCAATTTCACATTTTCCCTCTAGACTCTGACCATTTAGAATCACAGCATAGTCTAATCTCCCTCCCTTGATATGTGTCGCCTCCTGTGTCCCCAGTATTTTGGATTCATGGTAATCTAATATAAACTGTCTAAATCTCACGCCATTAGTATTGGTCTTTCCCTCTGTCTCCAAATCTTTGTGACGAGCATTAAGGTCCCCAGCTACTAAGGTCACTTCACTAAAAACAGTATCAGGCAGAGAGCTAACGGCAAAGCAATTTTTAGAAACATACAGGTTAATTACGTTCAGCACACCCTCACTCAGATAAAGTTTGATGGAAACTGACTCCACACCTTCACTCCTGTGGGGACACTCTAACAGCTCCGATGGAATGGAATTTCTTACGTATGTAGATACACCCCGTATACCATCACCCGCCATAAGTTGATACTTTGTATATCCACCGAGTTTAAACAGATTGCCATCCCTATCCCCCGTCTCCTGAAGGAGTATCACATCTATACAGTGATTTAAAATATAATAGTGAAGGTCTGTAATTCTATTTCTCAATCCATTCACGTTCCAAGATATTACCCTAAGTTCGCAGGGACCCATTATCCATAGGTGTCTCTAATACCATATTTGATATTTCCTCTAATTCCTTGGAGAACTTGTCCATATGTTTATGCAGTTCCAGCCAACCTTTAAACACTTTACACTTTTTCTCATCATCCTGGCACGTTTCCAAAACCCTTCCTATACCTGCAACACCACTGGTCAGAACCTTGTGAGTTTTGAGCATTTTCTCTTTTCCCCTTATTACAATTTTACGCTCTGGAGACTTTTTGGCGTGTTCACTCTCACTGTTGCTGTTTACTATGTTCTCTGTGCTCTCACTATTGTATTCAGCATTTTCTGCCGGGTTCATAAGTTTATTAACTTTCTTTTCTAGTGCTTCTAGTTTTCTGCCCAGTTCTTTTATGTATATGATTAACTCACCATTTCCCTGCTGAGTGTTGGTGTTAGGTTGTGTTGTTGTGAGGGATGGGGTGACCACGTGACTAGGATGTGGGGGTGAGGTGTGACCTGCGCTGCTGGCAGGTGGGGCTATATTGCCATCACACAGCTCGTCCCTGGGACCCCTCGAGGCATTCCCCAGGGGCGGCCACTCTGCCTCACCACCTTCCCCATACACTTGTGGCCTTCCCACCCACGCCTGCCTCCCTGGTGCAACCTGGACCTGGCAGGGCTGTTTCACGTGGCCAACACCTCCATCCGTTGATTCTCTCCCTCCCCTTGTCCTCTGCTCTGTTGTCCTTTCTTCCTGCCCCTCGGACCCTCGCGCCAGATAATTTGGTCTTTTTGGACACAGAGGAGACCTTGCATTGTGGTTTCCACCACAGCTACAGCACCGAGGTTCGACACGTGTCCCCATCTTGATTTTTTCTCTGCATTCGCTGGACTCGTGCTTCCTAGTGCAGAATCTGCAGCGTGTGTCCTCTTGGCAGCGCCAGGCCCTGTGTCCCCACCTGCTGCAGCAAAGGCAAAATGCTGGTTTCTCAATGTAGGACCGTAAGCTTCTGTATCCAGCACCCGGAATAAAAACTTGCCTTGGGATGTCCCCTTTCATTAGGGTAATCACTTGGTTCTTCTCCTGTCCCTTGTTCATGTGTCGCTTGGCCCAGATAAACTTAGGGTCGTTCAGGAGGAATTCTGGGTCTAGTATTATGGGATATCTAAACACAATAACCTTGGTGCATCTCTCCCTCTCCTCCGGAACCTGGAGTGTCACACCCTCAAAACCAGTCGTGGTCAGCATCTCCACTGCCTCCTGACTTCCTACTGTGACGTAAGGTCTCTGCCTACCTTCCTTAAACAGGACCTCGAACCGTCGATATGCAAGTCCAAGCTTCACCGTCCAGAGTAGTTTTTGGTGATAATTTAGGTCAGTGTTGGTTTGGAAGAGAAGCCTCACTCTATTCCTTGGGGTGGTCTCGTCACTGTCCTGGCTAGGCATTGCTCCTGACCCACGTGGTGTAGTCGGCTGCACTCCGGCTGCCTTCCCCGTATCACATGGTATAGTAACACCTCCATCTACCCCACACGACTTATTCTTTACCTTTTTGTTGTCTCTGTCTTCTTCATCACTCGCTTCCCTCTCGCTGCCGTGTATCATCCTCTTTCTCTTCTCTCTTGTACTGATGACCTCCGTAAACCCGGTATCTATATCTATTTCTTCCTCGTTGTCACCCAAGGGGGCCTCCCTTCCCTCGTTCATGGCCATGGCACTAGCCATTTCAGGGGACGTTGGTTTTGTAATGCATCCGATCAGTTTCAACTCAGTTGTTAAATTACTGTGTGATGAAGCGCTCTGGGAAGCACGTCTGCCTGCCGCGGAGGTCAAGGACAGAATGAAGAGGGTGTATGTAGGTGAAGTGGAGGGAGGGAGAGGGAGGGGTAGACCGAGGATGAGGTGGAGGGATGGAGTTGAGAGGTATATGAGGGGGGGGTGAGTTGGGGGGAGGGTAGTCAAATGGTGGGTGACAGAGCGACTTGGAGGCGTTTTGTCTGCAGCCACTCTTTGCGGGATTAGGGCGTCGGGCTATAGATAGATAGATAGATCTATCGGTGGATAAATCATTAATTATATGGTGTCACGGTAGGGTCAGGCTCCATATTACCTCACCCTTACCAGCTTACTTCGGCATTTGTCAGGTTAATATACATATTACATTCACTGTTATGTCCATCCATCGCTCTCATTCTCCTCATCTCACCCTGTTTACTCCCCTCTCATCATCATCATCATCATCATCATCATCATCATATTTCCCAGTTCTGTATTATATAACCATCTTTTTTTTTTTTTTTTAATACTACATAAATGTAAGTTGTGTTGTACTTCATGAATATAGGATATGGCTGAATGATAGGCTAGCCAGTTGCAATTAATGGTGTGTGTGTGTGTGTGTGTGTGTAATTCACCGGGTCGGTCAGGATCACTTGATGGTCGTGATCGTCAGCTTTTACCCTCCCGGAAGGGAGCTGAGAGCTCATATAGTCCGATCTAAGGGCAACATAGAGGTAGGAGTAGGTAGAGGCGGCATAAGGGATTAACCACGGGTAGGTCAGAGTGAGGCCGACAGACCTGACTCGACCAACATGGCGGCGACCCCTTTGACAGCTGTCTGACTTGGTTCCGCTGACCAGGCGCGAGTGTTTTCTTAGTTGCAAACAGAAAAAATGAGGAAGAAAGTAGGTTATGAATGGAAGGAGAAAAGAAAGTAGTTAATGAATGAAAAAAATGGAAGCATTTAAGAATATATGGTAAAATGAAGGATGGAAGACAGATAGATGATTTAAAATAATATACATCAGCACATTATGAAAAAAGTTTATATCTGTTATTCTATATAATATTCAGCTTGACTTTACTAACTCCAGTCATATACATAATGTACACTTACAAATTATAATTCATTCTAAAGATACTCACCGGTGAAATGTAATGGATGGGTCAGATTTCTTATCTCCTCTTTCTTTACACCCAAATGCGGCACAGGTGGTGGGCATTTTTGGAGTCTTAGGTTATTTGATGGTGAGTTACAACTTAGGACAGAACGTCTCACACCCACTGCAGAACTACAACTAAAACCAGAGGTAGAATGAAGTCTACTTTGTTTCTGGCATTCTCCCTGAAGAATACCAGGTGAACACACAGCTGGAGGTATTAAAGGCTTAATAATCTCATGGCCACACCCACGGAGGTAGGATTAGGACTGTTACCTCTATGGGCACAGCCATAGAGGTAGGAGTGCACAGCAATCTTCTTCGTCAAGTAGGTGTTGCCGTGACCTCTTGACTTGTCCAATATGGCCGTTTGACAGTTCTCTGGCTTCACCGGAGTCTTCTCCCGCCGACTCTACCCTAATCCTACCTCTATGAAGGGCAAGGCTGTGACCACACACGCACACACCAGTCCTCTTGCTCAAGGGGGACAGTAACCACCCACTTCGTCAGTGAAACTTTTTGCAAAGTGTGTGTGTGTGTGTGTGTGTGTGTGTGTGTTCTTACCTAATTGTTCTTACCTAATTGTATCTTTACAGGAATGAGTCAAGCTCGTACTGTCCCGTGTCTTAAACCATATTTATCGTACATATCCTTAAATTTGTGAAATGTTTTGGCACACACTATTTCATTCGGTAGTGCATTCCATTGATCAATTGCTCTGTATGGGAAACTGAATTTCCTTCCATCTTTATCACCTCTCTTCTTATGCAGTTTTTTTCCAGTGTCCTCTTGCTGATGCTTCTCCATATGTTAAGTAATCATTTATGTCTATTTTCTCCTTCCCTGATATGCACTTATATAGCATTATCATGTCACCTCTTTTCCTTCTCTCCTGTAGTGTTGGTAGATTCAGTTTATTTAGTCTTTCTTCGTAGCTTAGGTCCCTTAAGCTTGGTATCCATCTTGTAGCGGCCCTTTGAACTTTTTCAATCTTGTCTATATGCTTTTTGAGATAAGGACTCCAGACTACTGATGCATATTCCAGGGTTGGTCTAATGAATGATGTTATTATCCTTCTTAGCATGTCTTCATTTATGTATGTGAATGCTATTCTCATATTTGCAAGCAGTGTATACATGTTCCGTACCTTCTCGCTGATGTGGTCAGCCGGAGATAGTCTGTTATTGATAATCACACCTAGGTCTTTCTCTCTTTCTGATGTGTATAGGGTTTTATTTCCTAACTTATAATCCCTATCAGGTCTTTTTCCACTTTTACCAAACTTGATTACATGACACTTGTCCACATTGAATTCCATTTGTCATGTACTACTCCATTCATGAAGTTTATTTAATTCTTCTTGTAGCTCTTTACAAGAGTCTGTGTTAGTAATTCTCCTTTGTATTTTTGCATCATCTGCAAACATATTCAGATAGCTGTCATTTCCAGTGTTACTGTTTATATCATTTATATACACTAAAAACATGATTGGTGCCAGCACTGAACCCTGTGGTACTCCGCTAGTCACTTCTTTCCATGATGAATAGTTTCCTCTTAGTACTGTTCTCATTTCTCTTTTTATGAGAAAGTCTTGCATCCAACAAAACAGTTTGCCTCGAATTCCTCCTTGATGGTACAGTTTCCATAAAAGTCTTTGGTGTGGTACTGTGTCAAAAGCTTTCTTGAAATCTAAATAGATACTGTCCACCCATCCTTCCCTTTCCTGTATTGTGTTTGTTACTCTGTCATAGTAGCTCAACAGATTAGTAACACATGATTTTCCTTTTCTGAAACCAAACTGTCTTTCTGTTATCATACTGTTTTCTTCTAGATGATTTACCCAAGCTTTTCTTATAAGCTTTTCTAATACCTTACTTACAACACTGGTCAGTGATACTGGTCGGTAATTGAGTGGATTTTGTCTATTTCCTTTCTTGAATAAGGGGACAATATTTGCTTTTTTCCAAATATCAGGTAGTTTACCTTGACTCAAGGATTTCTTGAAAATTAAAAATAATGGTTTACTTAACTCCTTTGCACATTCTCGTAATACCCAACATGAAATTTCATCAGGACCACTTGCTTTTCCTCTGTCTAATCTACTTAACACCTCCTGTATTACTTTTTCTGCTATTTGTATATCTGGTAGTATGTGTGGACATGCGTGTTCCACATAGTCCCTCTCAAAATTTTTTTCTTCTGTAAAAACTAATTGGAAATTCTTATTTGGTGCTTCACAAAATTCCTTCTTTTGTGTATAAGTGATTCCCTCGTCCGTAATGGATTGTATTATATCTTTTACTTTGGTTTTGCTTCTGATATAGCTGTAAAACAGCTTTGGTTGATCACTACTTTTATTTATTATATCCTCCTCAAACTGTTTTTGGGCTTCCCTCCTTATTGTTGTATAGTCGTTTCTTGCCTGTTTGTAATTATTATACGCCCTTTCACTATTGTGTCCTCTGTATCTATTCCACAACAAATCTCTTCTTTCTTTTGATTTTTTACATTCTGTATTGAACCATTTCTGTATTTTCTTATCTGCTTCTTTGTGCTGTAGGATGTACTTCTGGACTCCTATTTCATAAAATTCACAGAATTTTTTATATACAGCATTTAAATCTTGTCCTCTAAGCTCATTTTCCCAATCAACCTCTAAGAAATACTTCTTTAGGTCTTGATAATTTCCCTTTTTATAGTTTAGGCTCTTTTTGTAACTGTCATTGCTGTTTACTATGTCATATGCTATCCTGAAGTTATAATTTAGTACTGCATGATCGCTTTTGCCGAGTGGAGGGTAATATATTAAACTGTCAACATCATTTTCTTGCCTAGTAAATATTAGATCTACCACTGAAGGTACATCCAGTCCTCTTTTTTCTGGTGGTTTCCCTCACATGTTGCGTTAGGAAAAACTCTTGCACGAGATCCAGGAGCTTTTGGTCCCAACAGCTTTCTTGGCTAATTATATCTAGAGTATTCCAATTTATATTTGTATGGAAATCCCCAGTTTGTATAATTCTTTCCGATTTCTCTTCCATTTTATGTAGTAATGATCTTATACTCTGAATTGTACTCTCTGCCAGGTCCTCATATTCGTCTCTTTCCCATGTGTTTGATCTGGGTGGCATGTACAAATTGGCTACAGTTACTTTACCTTCAGATGTGTTGATCTCTACTGCAATCAGTTCTACTTGTGATGGTATATCTAGTTTTATTTCATTGACTTTTAGATTTTTCTTAGTTAATATTATAATTCCTCCTCCTTTTTTTAAATTTCTGTCTCTTCTCCATATATTGTATTCCTCTAAGTTTAGTATGTCATTGGATATCCTTGGTGTTAATTTTATTTCAGTTAGGCATATTATTTGTGGTTCATTTTCTCTGACATAATCATTCATCTCTAGTAATTTAGATAGCATTCCATCCACATTTGAGTACATCAACTTTATCGTCTTGTTTATATACTTGTCATGACATGGTTCTACTACCTTCCTCCTTTTTCTTCCATCCTGTTTGTGTACCATTTTCGTACCTGCAATCCTATTACTTTGTAAAAAATTTCTTCTTCTCCTCTTCTGATCTTCCCTCATTTTTTGTTTTTGCTTCCTCCCTTTTCTCTTTCAGTATTTCCAGTTCCTCTTGTGTTAGGCATCTTTTTATCCATACATTTTTGAACTCCTCTTTTTCCATAAGATTCTTTGCATTTTTTAGTATCTCTTCCACAGTGTTTACACTCTGGAAAGTCACCTTTAGAGGTCTTGTCTTGCTTTTCTCGTATTTCCCTAACCTTTTGTGTTCTTCTATGTCTTTACAACAGATTTCCTCTGATACTTCTTTCAGTAAGCTCATTACATTTGCCATCTCCTTTTTGTCTCTTGTGATCTTGTTTTTTACTTCTTCCTCTTCTATACCAGTGATTACTATAGATTTTTTATATCTACTGAATCTCTGACTAACTTTGGATTGTTTTGGATTATTCTTTTCACTTCCTTTTTAATGCTTTTTTCCTCCACCCTTGTTTCTAAGTCTTTTTTTACTTTCACCATTTCAGCATACGTGGTTTCTACATCATTTTTGTAGCTTTGCACAGCTTCATTCACCTGTGTTATCTTCTCCTCAATATCACTGCTCTGGTCCAAAAGACTGCTTGCTTGCCTAATTGTCTCTGTGTCATTTTTGAACTCTTCCATAACACTCTCGTGATTGACTACTGTACTTGCCAATTCACTCACTTTCTTCCTAAGCGTACTCAATTCCACTGTTAGTTCACTGATGGTTGTGTCTTTCTTATTGGCCTCCCTTCCTAGTTTTTCTATTTCTTCCTTTTGCAAGTGCATTTGCTTCTTTATTTCGTCAATTTGATTTTTGAAAGCCATTTCTAGTTTGTGTACACTTTCAACCAGTCTATTGTGAGTCTCCACTTCAACCGGTTCTTGGTAGAAATCATCATTTTGCTTTTTACTTTTATCCCTTTTCTTTTCCAAATTTGCTTTACTAAAGTATGTATCCATTTTGCAATACTAAAAGAACAGAGTATGTACTTACAGTGTATGTACTGTACACTTTCCCCATGTTACTGTAGTCTAAACAAACCTGAGCTGACTCAGCGCATTTTTCCTCTTGGTTCTTTTTTCTGTTTGAACAGTCTTGTTTAAACTTATTATTTTTTTTCCTTTTAATAATGAAAAATTATTTAGTCTAACCTGGTACAGAGCTTGACTCATACAAAGATACTAATTTAGGTAATGCCACTGGCCGTGTTGGTTCGGTATGGAGCGCCGATGTCGGACGTCTGCCTCGGTTGACTCCCTGTGTGTGTAATTCACCGGGTCGGTCAGGATCACTTGATGGTCGTGATCGTCAGCTTTTACCCTCCCGGAAGGGAGCTGAGAGCTCGTATAGTCCGATGTATGGGCAAGGCTGTGACCTTCACACGCACACACCCATCCCCTTGCTCCAGGGGGACAGTAACCACCCACTTCGTCAGTGAAACTTTTCGCAACCTGAGCGAGGCGCGAACTCCCGTCCACCAGTTGGCAAGCGAGAGCGTTACCACTGCACCAGCGAGCGGTGTGTGTGTGTGTGTGTGTAAACTTAACTCATTAGCTGTGGTGGCTTCTCTTCAGTTGACATAAAATTGCTTACTCTATGCTGAAGTATATATACATATATATTTATTTTCCGGTCACAGCATTCATCTAGCACGTCATATACTGTTCAGTTCTGCCGAGTTGCTCTTAGCTGAACGTATCGATGTAACGTTAGCCAAAACAAAATACCGTCTTTGTAACTAATTTCCATCTTACAGTTTCGATATCTAATCTCATTGTTCGTACATCACGATACTTTAGGCAGACAAGAAAATAATCTACCGAAATAGAAAACGCTAGTTACATGGATAACTGATATATTTTTCGTTCCTGGACTAGGCACATTTTACCCCTCTCCTATTCTGTCCTACTTTAGCCTAAACCAACCCATCCTAACCTACTTTTCTGTGCCCTACACTACCCTACCCCAGCCTACCCTGTCCTAGCATTCCCTACCCTATCCTACCGCTGAGGTCTCCTGTAGGGATACTTGTTCTTCGGTTTTTGCCAGGGTTAGGGAGGTAGAGGAGATTAAGGTGTTGGACATCCGTTCTGGGGGTGGAGAGACTTACAACATCCCTTTGTCTTGTTGTAAACTTTGGTCTACCCTTTCCCTGTCATGACACTTCTCCGGAGTCGATAATATTCCTCCTGCAGTGCTGAGGTACCTGGATGATGAAGCAGTGTCCTTCCTCCTGAGTCTTATGAATAGAATTTGGAGAGATTCATCCACTCCTGCTTCTTGGCGGGGGGCTGTTGTCCTACCGGTTCACAAGCCAGGTATTGCAGGTCACTGTTATGCTGGTGTTTTTAAGGCGACTTCTCGTCGTAAAAACACTAGCTACTGAAGTGGGGTTCTCTTTCTAGACTGGAAGTAAAGCACCAACAAAGGAACAGGACATAAAAACCAGGCAGTATACCTTAACACATCTATTACCTTAATTCTAACCGTAACAATACACGTAGAGTGATATTTGAGATACAGGGGAACAGAGACACAGAGTTAATATTCAGCACCACAAAATAGAGTTACACTTAACACACACTACAATGTTCATACAGGGAGATCGTGAATTATCTACAGTATTGTTTATACGTCACTTTGAGGCAGGATATAAATAGAATTGTTCACATAGGGAATAAACAAGATTGGGAGTCCGTATGGGGAATATTACCATAAATGAGGTAGGGTGAGGATAGCGACACTCGACGTTGTCACCTTGTCATGGAGACACTCACACTCAGGCTTTTGACTGGCCCGCGCGCCCTTACCTCAGGTGTTCACAGAAAACTCTCTAACTCTCTTACATGGGGGGGACTGGGATAATTACAACAAAGTTCATTTTCTGCCCTGTCAACACTGAGTCCTTGTGGGCTACTATCGACTACACTGTTCTTCACTTAGTCACTGTGCACTGTTCTTTTTCCTGAGTTGTTCTTGACACAAAGGGGGGGGAATCACTGTTTTCCTATGTCTCCTGGGTAATGTTCACTCTAGGTCGCACTCGTAGGTTAGGTGTAGGGAGGCTCTCCCGTCTGGGGGCCTCGACCTGGGAGGCGGCCCTCGTACTACGGCCGCGCCGGTGAGGTGCAGGGAGGCCCTCTGGTCTGGGGGCCTCGACCTGATAGGTGGCCTTCGGGACTGGGACCAAACAGCTGGAGTAATCGGGCCTGTCATTTTTGGATCCGGGGAGTGAGGGAGCCCGGATTGCCTTCGTCAGGAGTTGGAGAGTCTGGCCTGGGCATCCTGGGACTGCGGGCACCAAGGGGGAGAGGCGCCGTCAGGACTGGGCTGCGGCTGCATCTCCTACGGGGCTCGGACAGGAACAAGGAACTCCCAGGCATAGGCGGTAAGGCCGATATCGGGCCTTGCCACCACTCTAATGTCTCCTCCAGGGCTATATTCCCGGGTGGTGACGAAGGGCTCCCATAAGGGAAAGAGGCTGGAGAAGGACTCAAGTCACTCGTGTTCTCTCTAGTACGTCTGGAGGCCGGAGCCTTGGGTCGCCTTACCCTGGTACATACTCTGGCTGTAGCCGGGGACTTGCCCGGCATACGAGGAACACCTGCAGGGCGTACTAGGCCATCCCTAACTTCGCCGCGTATCTGGACCGTCGGCGTGGTGTTGCTCCCGTAGTAGGGGACAAGCCGGAGTGAGGAACACGGAGGCCACACTCTCTCCAATACGGACTGAAACTACCTTCAGGGGCTTCTCTACCCTGGTACGTGCCCCGGCCGGAGCCGAGTGCCTACCCGTACTAAGAACACCTGCCGGGCGTACTAGGCCGTCCCCTCGCCGCGTATCTGGACCGTCGGCGTGGTGTTGCTCCCGTAATAGAGAAGGGCTACACGTACGGTAGCAGGGGCTCTTTACCCTGGTCCGTACTCTGGCCGTAGCCGGAAGCTGATCTGTCCGATCAGGAACAACTGACGGGCATACTGGGCCGTCCCTTCCCTGCTGCGTATCTGGACCGTCGGCGTTTAGTTGCTCCTGAAGGGGAGAACAGCAAGAGAGGGATGCACTGGGGCAACTCTCTCTCTCTGGTGTACTAAGGCCGGAGCCTTGGGTCGCCTTACCCTTTGTACACTTTATAAGGCCGTAGCCTTGGGCCTCCTGCTCTTGGGCCTCCTGCCCTAGAGGGTGTAACAAAGCCGTCAATACAGTGTTAACTGGGACTGAAACTGGTTCAGTCCCACCCCTATTCTGACGACCATTGCTCCGCCCGCAATGTAGTCTCCTTTCCATGATCACCTGGGGTTGGGACAGTTGCAGGGAACAAGGGCCCAGGATCGTGGTGTCCTGGTGACCCTCTTGAACGGGGTCACTAACCTCACCGTTGTGTCCTCCTGGGGTGGTGGTGCGGTGGCTGCCCGGTGGTGGGGTGGGGGTGGTGAGGTGGGAGGTCTGGCAGCGGGCACAGCAGGCATTTTACCACCTCCGCGTCGTTGAAGTCACGACTCCATGACTGGAGGTGGTAGGTGGTGGAGGTGGATGTCTGGTGGGCCAGGGTGAGGTGTTGGGTGAGGCTGGCCCAGTGGGTGGTGAAGGTGTTGGGTTCCTGATGGGGGTTGAGAGTGAGCCAGAGGGAGGAAGGATGGTTGGTCCGGCGTAGGAGCTGGAGCAGGTGGTGGGTGCTCCGGATTCTGGCCTGTGGGCGGTCGTACGGTTGCCAATGCACTCTCGTCACCTTCATCTCGGGGAATGGTGCCTATTGGAGAGATGAAAGTTGAATGCTGAAGAGTGACGGAAGGTTGGTGGTTTTATGGGGACTGATTCGGTGGGAGGAGCATTGTCCTTTGGGGAATTGGGACTTGGGAAGATTCCATCGTGCTTGGTGGAGGGGGAGGGTTATGGGGGAGGTGTTTGGGGCGGGGGGGGGGTATGTGGAGGTGGTGGGTGCCGGGATGGGTGTGTGATGGGCGGAGGTGTTGGGGTGTACCTCAAGGGTGGGCGTGAGAGGCGTCCTGATCTGGTGGTGGTGATAGTGATGGTGGGTGTGGGTGGTGATGGTGGTTGTGCACGTGGTGGTGGTGAGGGCATGCGGCTGTTAGGGGGGGAGGTGGCTGGGGGCGCGGTGTGGCGCGTATAATGAGAATGGTCAAGGGGGAGGGGGGTGGTGGGTGTGGAGGTGGTGGGGTGGTGAGTGGTGAGGTTTTCGGGGGGGGTGGCTTTGGGCGGTGGTGGTGATGTGGGCGGCATGGGCGGTGTGGGTTGGGAGGTGGTGGGTGAACAGGTATTAGGGAGGTGAGTTGTGAGTTGTGAAGGGGTGGTGGTCTCGGCCTGTGGTGGTGGGGTGTCGGGGGGTGGGCTGGTTGTTGGTGAGTTGGAGGGAGGGGGTGAGAAGGAGTAGGAGTAGGAGTTTGGGAGGTAATTCTGAGAAAGGTCAGGATGGACAGGTGTGCGGTCAGGGGTGCAGGTAGGCCGGACGCATGGGTGGTCAGTGGTGGGTGGGTGGAAGGGTCACACATGGCGATTTCTGTATGTGCGGTGTTGTCCCTGTTGATCTATGATGACTTGGAATGGGTTGGGTACTCGAACAATTTTGAAGGGTCCATTGAATCGGGGGGAGGTTTTGGAGGGGGTGGGCAGGTTTGCAACGACTACGGACTGACCAGGTTTGTATGGGTTGGAGTGGGTCATGTCGGGTGCCAGGTCTCGTTGAGAGTGTAGGTGGTGGAGGTGGCGTTTGAGGTGGTGGAGAGGGTCGGTAGTGGAGGGTGGGGTGGGTGGCTGTAGGTGGTGGAGTGGTAGGAGTAGTGGCGCTTCCCCAAAAACTCTTTCATGTGGAGTTATCCCGTCTTCTCGTGGGCATGTGTTTAAACTCCACTGGATAATCTTGACGTGGGCAGGCCAGTCTTCGTTCCCTGTTTGCATAATGCGTGTGCGGACCTGGTTCATAAGGGAGCGATGGCTTCTCTCGCAGATGCTGTTACCTTGGGGCCAGTAGGGGGATGAGTGGGAAATGTGGTATCCGAATATGTTCGCCAGTTCTTCCCAGACTTTTCCCGTAAATTCTGGGGCATTATCTGAGTGTAGTGCTTGGGGAATACCAAAATATGGGAAGACATGGCGGGTGAGGGCATCGGCAACTGATACTGCTCTGTGATCTTTGGCGGGGCATGTGATGATAAACTTTGAATATACATCCACGAATTTGATTATGTATTTGTACCCTGCTTGGGGTGTGAGGGGGCTGACGACGTCTAAGGAAAGTAGTTGCCACGGTTTTTATGCTGTTAATTTTCCTGAAGGGCCTGGTGTACGGGTGATGTCCTTTCCTAAAGCACAGGCTCGGCAGGATTGTATAATATTCTTGGCGATGGTGGATGGGTTAGGGGTCCGGTACATGTCGGTAAATACTTGTAGGAGTTTTTTAGTTCCCAGGTGGATACCGTTATGGGCATGGAGGTGGAGCGTGGTGTCGTGGGCAGTGGTGGGGCTTAGGATGATGTGTCCATTTGGATCGAACAGGTGTTCGCCATGTGGGTGGAGTTTAGCGAATGTGTTCGGTGGGATCCAGGTAGGGCGTTGTTTGTGGTGCCACATTTGGACTAGGTCTGGCTCTGTCGAGATTGCATTGATTGGTAGACGGGACAGGGCATCGGCGTTTGTGTGGAGTTTGCCTGGTCGGCATGAGATCTCGAAATCATACTCCTCGAGTGTCTCTCGCCATCGTATAAGTTGTGCGTTGGTGGTGTTTGATTGACGTAGCCATTGTAGGGATTGGTGGTCTGTAATGACTATCACATGGGTGCCTGAGATGTAGGAACGGAAGTATTCGAGGGACCAGATGATTCCCAGGCACTCGCGTTTGGTGGCCGCGTAGTTTCATTCTGCAGGATTTAGGGTGCGGCTGGCACAGGCGATGATATGTTCATGGCCATCTTGTACTTGTGCAAGGACAGCCCCTATGGCGATGAGTGATACATCGGTATACAGGCGGAATGGGAGGTTGTAATCTGGGAAAGCGACTACTGGGGCAGAGGTTAACTTGGACTTGAGGGTGGTAAATGCAGTTTTTCTTGGTTCGGTCCATACGATCGGCTCTCCTTGATTAGTTGGGTCATGTAGGGGTTTGGCGATATCTGCAAATCCTTTGACGAACTGCCTGTAGTATGATGTTAGGCCTAGGAAGGATCTAGTTTCGTGCACGTCACGAGGTAGGGGAATGTCGGCAATTGCATGTAGTTTTTCTGGGTCTGGGGAGATGCCTTCAGCGTTAGTTAGGTGTCCAAGGAAAGAGACTGATCTCTCGGCCAAGATGCACTTTGTTGGTTTTAGTTTTAGTCCTGCTTGGCATATACGGTGGAACACTTGTTTGAGGCGGTGGAAGTGGTTGGCCCAGGTACGACTGAAAACGATGACGTCGTACAGATACGCCAAACAAGTCTCCCAGGTTAGTCCGCTGAGAACTGACTCCATCAGGCGGGAGAATGTGGCAGGGGCGTTGCAGAGTCCGAAGGGAAGAACGTTGAATTCATAATGCTTCCCGTTTGATGTTGAGAAGGCGGTTTTGTGTTTGTTGTCGGGGTGTACAGGGACTTGCCAATAACCTGATTGCAGGTCTAGGGTCGAGAACCAGGTCGACCCATGTAAGGAATCCAGTGAGTCGTCGATTTGGGGTAGGGGCGTAGCATCTTTGATCGTGACATCGTTGACTCGGCGGTAGTCTACGCAAAAGTGCATAGTCCCATCTTTTTTCTGTACGAGTACAACAGGTGAGGACCATGGGGCTAGTGGAGTTAGAGATAACGCCGGCATCAAGCATATCCTGGACCTGCCGGTCTTCTTCTGCCCGTTGTTTTGGATTTTTTCGTCGTGATGGTTGGCGAATTGGAGGTCCGGTCATGTGTATCTCATGGCTGAGATAGGTAGTGTGGCCAAGGTCGGTTGGGCCGGAGAAGAACAGGTCCTGAAAGTCCAGGAGGAGTTGTCGGAGGCTGTTGGTTTGTGAAGGGGATAGGTGTGATGGTAGGTCAGGGAGAGTGGGATGGTCGGGGGGTGGTGCTTGGCATGGTTCGGCTTCTTCCGTGTCGCTGATGATGAGTCCTCTTGGTAGGGTTAGTGGGGTTGTGGCGAGGTTGGCGATACGGATTTCATGGGCATGTGGGGGGAGGAAGGTGGGGCTTACTAAACAGGAGGAGAGTGGTCCGGTGGGGATGGATGGTGAGAAGAGGACTGAGGTACCTGAAGGTTTGTTCAGTTTTACCCAAGCTTCATGGTGGGGTGGAATGGTGATTGAGGCGATAGTGGCAGGAAAAGTTGGGGAGGGGTCCAGATGATGTGTGGTGGGGGGTGGTGATGGAGGGGGATGGAGTGAGGCATTGTGAGAGGTAGGGTTGGGGTAAGATGTACAGGTGGGTTGGGGCAGGTGAATGTTTGGGGGTTGTGTGTGTTTGCGTGGTGAGGGAGAGGTGGTGTTCTTGATTTTTCTTTGATGAGTTTTTTTTTTTCTTGTTGATTGATGCTTGGTTGGGACGGGCTGGACTGAAGTGGAGGCGGCGCTGATGGCAGTCAATGGTAGCGTGGAGTTTTTGGAGAAGGTCCAGCCCAAGATATCCATCATATTGATCGCATGTCGAGTCGAATATGATGAATGGGTGGTTAGTGGATACTCGTTGGTGGGTGTTGGTTTGAGGGGCCCATGTTTCCCCACGGATAGGCAGGGGGCCGTCCCCCGCGTCAACGAGGTTGGCTGAAGTGGGGAGAAGGGGGCCGAATGCAGAGGTGTGGCGGGAGTAGAAGTGGGAGTAGAGGCACGATCTGGCTGCTCCCGTATCCACCAGTAATCGTGCCTTGACCCCGTTCAGCCAAATCTTGTTGTAGACTGGGGGTCTGTAGCTATGTGAGGTGGCCCCCGCCACCGTGGGGAGGTGCGGGCGTGGGCCTAAAAATTCATCTGCTGAGGAGTGGGGTCATCGTGGTCGTCGTCGTCCGTTCCCGAGTAGAGTGTTGGCGGTGCGTCGTCTTCCGGGGCATCGTCGTCTAGAGAGGAGACTTTCTTGCACCCTTGGTGAAAGTTTCTGCACCTGCTAACCTTTAGCTGTTCTCTTATGTCGTGCAAGGGGCAGGTGCGACTGCAAGCCGTGAACTCCCAAGGATTTATAGTGATGAGATTTCCTTGTTCCTTGGGGCTGGGGCACTTTTTCTGCAGGTAAGCCCTAGGCACAGTAGGAGGTGGCTCTGTAGTTGGCTGGTGAGGCGGCAGCTTAGGTTTGGGTGGAGGGTTTTGTTTCGTCGGGAATCGTGTCACCGTGTGGAGTGGTTGTGGTATGGGACAGGCGGCGAGGAGACGTCTGACGAGTTGCAGGCCGTTTTCCATGTCCCCTGAGGGATCATAGATTGAGAAGTGCTCCCTGACTGTGCTAGGGAGAATCCTCAGCAGGGCATTAAATGTATGTATATCTCGGGCATTTGTAGGTGCCTCGGGATAAGCGGCGCTGACGAGGCGCCGAGCCTGGACAAATGTGTCCTCCAGGTTCCCGTCGTAGGTGAGGGCGTCGAGTTGAGAGAGGGCGACAACTCTGCCTATTGATGGCGTGAAAGCCTGTCTCACTATTTGTGAGAATTGATCCCATGACAGTTCTGGGACGATTTTTGGTGCGACAGTGGCAATTATTTTTCCCAGGTTAGGTAAAGTGACTGCAATTTTTTCTCTGTCTGAGTCAAACCCTATGTCTAGGAGGGGTTTGACCATATCTAAATATACTTCTATGTCACATTGGTCCGGGTTGAATCTCGGTAATTGGATGTGCGGTTTGGCTGCCATTGTGCAAGTTTCCTTTTTATCGTTCCTCCGTGCTTTTACTCGGATCCAGAACCACCACTTGCCACCAGTGTTATGCTAGTGTTTTTAAGGCGACTTCTCGTCGTAAAAACACTAGCTATTGAAGCGGGGTTCTCTTTCTAGACCGGAAGTAAAGCACCAACAAAGAAACAGGACATAAAAACCAGGCAGTATACCTTAACACATCTATTACCTTAATTCTAACGGTAACAATACACGTAGAGTGATATTTGAGATACAGGGGAACAGAGACACAGAGTTAATATTCAGCACCACAAAATAGAGTTACACTTAACACACACTACAATGTTCATACAGGGAGATTGTGAATTATCTACAGTATTGTTTATACGTCACTTTGAGGCAGGATATAAATAGAATTGTTCACATAGGGAATAAACAAGATTGGGAGTCAGTATGGGGAATATTACCATAAATGAGGTAGGGTGCGGATAGCGACACTCAACATTGTCATCTTGTCACGGAGACACTCACACTCAGGCTTTTGACTGGCCCGTGCGCCCTTACCTCAGGTGTTCACAGAAAACTCTCTAACTCTCTTACATGGGGGGGACTGGGATAATTACAACAAAGTTCATTTTCTGCCCTGTCAACACTGAGTTCTTGTGGGCTACTATCGACTACACTGTTCTTCACTTAGTCACTGTGCACTGTTCTTTTTCCCGAGTTGTTCTTGACACAAAGGGGGGGGAATCACTGTTTTCCTATGTCTCCTGGGTAATGTTCACTCTAGGTCGCACTCGTAGGTTAGGTGTAGGGAGGCTCTCCTGTCTGGGGGCCTCGACCTGGGAGGCGGCCCTCGTACTAGGGCCGCACCGGTGCAGGGAGGCCCTCTGGTCTGGGGGCCTCGACCTGATAGGTGGCCTTCGGGACTGGGACCAAACAGCCGGAGTAATCGGGCCTGTCGTTTTTGGCTCTGGGGAGTGAGGGAGTCCGGATCGCCTTCGTCAGGAGTTGGAGAGTCTGGCCTGGGCGTCCTGGGACTGCGGGCACCAAGGGGGAGAGGCGCCATCAGGACCGGGCTGTGGCAGCGTCTCCTACGGGGCTCAGACAGGAACAAGGAACTCCCAGGCGTAGGCGGTAAGCCCGATATCGGGCCTTGCCACCACTCTAGTGTCTCCTCCAGGGCTATATTCCCGGGTGGTGACGAAGGGCTCCCATAAGGGAAAGAGGCTGGAGAAGGACTCACGTCACTCGTGTCCTCTCTAGTACGTCCAGAGGCCGGAGCCTTGGGTCGCCTTACCCTGGCACGTACTCTGGCTGTAGCCGTGGACTTTGCCCGGTGTACGAGGAACACCTGCAGGGCGTACTAGGGCCGTCCCTTCGCCGCGTATCTGGACCGTCGCTGTGGTGTTGCTCCCGTAGTAGGGAACAAGCCGGAGTGAGGGGCACAGAGGCCACACTCTCTCCAATACGGACTGAAACTACCTTCAGGGGCTTCTCTGCCCTGGTACGTGCCCCGGCCAGAGCCGAGTGCCTACCCATACTGAGAACACCTCCAGGGCATACTGGGCCGTCCCGTCACTGCGTATGTGGACCGTCGGCGTGGTGTTGCTCCCGTAATAGGGAAGGGCTACACATATGGTAGCAGGGGCTCTTTACCCTGGTCCGTACTCTGGCCGTAGCCGGAAGCTGATCTGTCCGATCAGGAACAACTGATGGGCGTACTGGGCCGTCCCTTCCCCACCGCGTATCTGGACCGACGGTGTTTAGTTGCTCCTGAAGGGGAGAACAGCAAGAGAGGGATGCACTGGGGCAGCTCTCTCTCTCTGGTGTACTAAGGCCGGAGCCTTGGGTCGCCTTACCCTTCGTACACTTTATAAGGCCATAGCCTTGGGCCTCCTGCCCTTGGGCCTCCTGCCCTAGAGGGTGTAACAAAGCCGTCAATACGGTGTTACCTGGGACTAAAACTGGTTCAGTCCCACCCCTATTCTGACGACCATTGCTCTGCCCGCAATGTAGTCTCCTTTCCCTGATCACCTGGGGTTGGGACACCATTGCGGGGAACAAGGGCCCAGGATCGTGGTGTCCTGGTGACCCTCTTTACGGGGTCACTAACCTCACCGTTGTGTCCTCCTGGGGTGGTGGTGCGGTGGTGGCCCGGTGGTGGGGTTGGGGGTGGTGAGGTGGGAGGTCCAGCGGCGGGAGGTCCAGCGGAGGGCACGGCGGGCATTTTAGTCAGCATCTTGGTTTGTGTGGTAGGTTGCCTTTACTGATTATGGAATTTTTCCATATTGGTGCCACCTTGTTTCCCTCATATCCTCAAGAGGAGGGAGTGCCTCAAACTAGTGTCCTTAGTGTCACCGTCTTTGCTAAAGTTCAGGAAGATTTTGTTGGCTTTGTTCCAGATGGAGTGTCAGCCTTGCCGTATCCTCGCTATCCACATCCGTTTGGATACAGGGTGAAGGCTGCCATGGGGGATGTGGATGTTCCAACCTTTCTTGTTTGTCCTGTGCGTGTACTAAGGATGGCTCCCTGGCTCCTCTCAGGGGTGCAACCGTGTGTTTACTTTCCTGAGAGAGGAGCCTTTCTTTCCTCACAGGCGGCTCTTTGTTATTTTTTTAGAACATGCTTCCTCTCACAGTGTCTCGACGCTCGTATGTACTGATGGATCGAAATCCCGTGAGGGGACAGGCTTGGGTGTTATATTTCCCGATTTCATTCGTGGTAGGAGTCTTCCCCCCATCATATCTACTTTTATCGCAGAACTTACTGCTATTTAACACGCAGTCAAATTGATATTTAGCTTCCTTCCTGTTTGTTATACAGTTTTTAGCGACTCTGCCGATCTCCATTTTGTGTTTTCCCGTCCAATCCTCTTTTGTTGTCTACAGTGTTTTAGAATGGCTGTGCTTGCTAGGGACTGCTTTGTGGTTTTGTACCATTGTGGGCAATGAGCATGCTGACGCTCTGGCAAAGGCTGCTGCCTCTCGCCCATCCTCACCTCTCCCCTGCCTCGCTCAGTGATATTCATCTAACCACTCACTGTTTGCTCCCACTGGCAGAGTAGGTGGGGTGCGGTGGGGGCCAACAAAATGTGTGATATTTGTGGGTAAACGGGCCACTTCATTTGCCGAGGTCTGAATGCAGGTGGGAGACGGCTTTATGCTGCCTCCGAATGGGCCATTCCTGGTTCTCTGATTGATTTTTAATGGAGGACTCTCCCCCTACTTTCTGTGTGGAATGCTTCGTCCCCCTGACTCTTCGGCTCTTGCGATGGTGTCCACTGTTGGGGAATTGCGCAATCGTTACCTCTCTGAGCACCAGGCAGGAGAGGGATTGTAGTCTTCTGTTGGTACTTGGAGAGGATGCTTGTTGTGGTGGAGGGGGAAACCTTTGCTTGGTGTAGGCAGCTGCACTACCGTGTAAAATTTAGTATACAGTGGTTTTAGTGTTCTTAGTGTTTAAGTGTTTTTCTTGTTTTAATTATGAATTGTATTTTGTTTGTGTGTGAGTGTGTGTGTTCTTACCTAACTGTATCTTTACAGGAGTGAGTCAAGCTCGTATTGTCCCGTGTCCTAAACCATATTTATCATACATATCCTTAAATTTGTGAATTGTTTTGGCACACACTATTTCATTCGGTAGTGCATTCCATTGATCAATTGCTCTGTTTGGGAAACTGAATTTCCTTACGTCTTTATCACCTCTCTTCTTATGCAGTTTTTTGCAGTGTCCTCTTGCTGATGCTTCTCCATATGTTAAGTAATCATTTATGTCTATTTCCTCCTTTCCTGATATGCACTTATATAGCATTATCATGTCACCTCTTTTCCTTCTCTCCTGTAGTGTTGGTAGATTCAGTTTATTTAGTCTTTCTTCGTAGCTTAGGTCCCTTAAGCTTGGTATCCATCTTGTAGCGGCCCTTTGAACTTTTTCAATCTTGTCTATATGCTTTTTTGAGATGAGGACTCCAGACTATTGATGCATATTCCAGGGTTGGTCTAATGAATGATGTTATTATCCTTCTTAGCATGTCTTCATTTATGTATGTGAATGCTAATCTCATATTTGCAAGCAGTGTATACATGTTCCGTACCTTCTCGCTGATGTGGTCAGCCGGAGATAGTCTGTTATTGATAATCACACCTAGGTCTTTCTCTCTTTCTGATGTGTATAGGGTTTTATTTCCTAACTTATAAATCCCTATCAGGTCTTTTTCCACTTTTACCAAACTTGATTACATGACACTTGTCCACATTGAATTCCATTTGCCATGTACTACTCCATTCATGAAGTTTATTTAATTCTTCTTGTAGCTCCCTACAAGAGTCTGTGCTAGTAATTCTCCTTTGTATTTTTGCATCATCTGCAAACATATTCAGATAGCTCTCATTTCCAGTGTTACTGTTTATATCATATATGTACACTAGAAACATGATTGGTGCCAGCACCGAACCCTGTGGTACTCCACTAGTCACTTCTTTCCATGATGAGTATTTTCCTCTTAGTACTGTCCTCATTTCTCTTTTTATGAGAAAGTCTTGCATCCAACAAAACAGTTTGCCTCGAATTCCTCCTTGATGGTACAGCTTCCGTAAAAGTCTTTGGTGTGGTACTGTGTCAAAAGCTTTCTTGAAATCTAAATAGATACTGTCCACCCATCCTTCCCTTTCCTGTATTGTGTTTGTTACTCTGTCATAGTAGCTCAACAGATTAGTAACACATGATTTTCCTTTTCTGAAGCCAAACTGTCTTTCTGTTATCATACTGTGTTCTTCTAGATGATTTACCCAAGCTTTTCTTATAAGTTTTTCTAATACCTTGCTTACAACACTGGTCAGTGATACTGGTCGGTAGTTGAGAGGATTTTGTCTATTTCCTTTCTTGAATAAGGGGACTATATTTGTTTTTTTTCCAAATATCAGGTAGTTTCCCTTGACTCAAGGATTTCTTGAAAATTAAAAATAATGGTTTACTTAACTCCTTTGCACATTCTCGTAACACCCAACATGAAATTTCATCAGGACCACTTGCTTTTCCTCTGTCTACTTAACTCCTCCTGTATTACTTTTTCTGCTATTTGTATATCTGGTAGTATGTGTGGACATGCGTGTTCCACACAGTCCCTCTCAAAATTTTTTTCTTCTGTAAAAACTAATTGGAAATTCTTATTTAGTGCTTCACAAATACCTTTCTCTTGTGTATAAGTGATTCCCTCGTCCGTGATGGATTGTATTATATCTTTTACTTTGGTTTTGCTTCTGATATAGCTGTAAAACAGCTTTGGTTGATCACTACTTTATTTATTATATCCTCCTCAAACTGTTTTTGGGCTTCCCTCCTTATTCTTGTATAGTCGTTTCTTGCCTGTTTGTAATTATTATACGCCCTTTAACTATTGTGTCTTCTGTATCTATTCCACAACAAATCTCTTCTTTCTTTTGATTTTTTACATTCTGTATTGAACCATTTCTGTATTTTCTTATCTGCTTCTTTGTGCTGTGGGATGTACTTCTGGACTCCTATTTCATAAAATTCACAGAATTTTTTATATACAGCATTTAAATCTTGTCCTCTAAGCTCATTTTCCCAATCAACTTCTAAGATATACTTCTTTAGGTCTTGATAATTTCCCTTTTTATAATTTAGGCTCTTTTTGTAACTGTCATTGCTGTTTACTATGTCTTATGCTACCCTGAAGTTATAATTTAGTACTGCATGATCGCTTTTGCCGAGTGGAGGGTGATATATTAAACTATCAATGTCATTTTCTTGCCTAGTAAATATTAGATCTAGCACTGAAGGTACATCAAGTCCTCTTTTTCTAGTGGTTTCCCTCACATGTTGCGTTAAGAAAAACTCTTGTACGAGATCCAGGAGCTTTTGGTCCCAACAGCTTTCTTGGCTATTTATATCTAGAGTATTCCAATTTATATTTGTATTGAAATCCCCAGTTAGTATAATTCTTTCCGATTTCTCTTCCATTTTATGTAGCAAGGATCTTATACTCTGAATTGTACTCTCTGCCAGGTCCTCATATTCGTCTCTTTCCCAAGTGTTTGATCTGGGTGGCATATACAAATTGGCTACAATTACTTTACCTTCAGATGTGTCGATCTCTACTGCAATCAGTTCTACTTGTGATGGTATATCTAGGTTTATTTCCTTGACTTTTAGATTTTTCTTAGTTAATATTATAATTCCTCCTCCTTTTTTTTTTTAATTTCTGTCTCTTCTCCATATATTGTATTCCTCTAAGTTTAGTATGTCATTGGATATCCTTGGTGTTAATTTTGTCTCAGTTAGGCATATTATTTGTGGTTCATTTTCTCTGACATAATCATTCATCTCTAGTAATTTAGATACCATTCCATCCACATTTGAGTACATCAACTTTATCATCTTGTTTATATACTTGTCATGACATGGTTCTACTAACTTCCTCCTTTTTCTTCCATCCTGTTTGTGTACCACTTTCGTACCTGCAATCCTATTACTTTGTAAAAAAAAATTTCTTCTTGTCCTCTTCTGATCTTCCCTCATTTTTTGTTTTTGCTTCCTCCCTTTTCTCTTTCAGTAATTCCAGTTCCTCTTGTGTTAGGCATCTTTTTATCCATACATTTTTGAACTCCTCTTTTTCCATAAGATTCTTTGCATTTTTTAGTATCTCTTCCACAGTGTTTACACTCTGGAAAGTCACCTTTAGAGGTCTTGTCTTGCTTTTCTCGTATTTCCCTAACCTTTTGTGTTCCTCTATGTCTTTACTACAGATTTCCTCTGATACTTCTTTCAGTAAGCTCATTACATTTGCCATCTCCTTTTTGTCTCTTGTGATCTTGTTTTTTACTTCTTCCTCTTCTATACCAGTGATTACTATAGATTTTTTATATCTACTGAATCTCTGACTAACTTTGGATTGTTTTGGATTATTCTTTTCATTTCCTTTTTAATGCTTTTTTCCTCCACCCTTGTTTCTAAGTCTTTCTTTACTTTCACCATTTCAGCATACGTATTATTCTTTTCATTTCCTTTTTAATGCTTTTTTCCTCCACCCTTGTTTCTAAGTCTTTCTTTACTTTCACCATTTCAGCATACGTGGTTTCTACATCATTTTTGTAGCTTTGCACAGCTTCATTCACCTGTGTTTTCTCCTCAATATCACTGCTCTGGTCCTTAAGACTGCTTGCTTGTCTAATTGTCTCTGTGTCATTTTTTAACTCTTCCATAACGCTCTCGTGATAACTACTGTACTTCCCATTTCACTCACTTTCTTCCTAAGCGTATTCAATTCCACTGTTAGTTCACTGATGGTTGTGTCTTTCTTATTGGCCTCCCTTCCCAGTTTTTCTATCCCTTCCTTTTGCAAGTGCATTTGCTTCTTTATTTCATCAATTTCATTTTTGAAAGCCATTTTTAGTTTGTGTACACGTTCAACCAGTCTATTGTGAGTCTTCACTTCAACCAGTTCTTGGTAGAAATCATCATTTTGCTTTTTACTTTTATCCCTTATCTTTTCCAAATTTGTTTTACTGAAGTATGTATCCATTTTGTAATACTAAATGAAGAGTATGTACTTACACTTTCCGCGTGTTGCTGTAGTATAAACAAACCCAGCTGACTCAACGCATCGTGGTTCTTTGTTGTTTGAACCAGTCTTATTTAAACTTATTATTTCTTTTCCTTTTAATAATGAAAATCATTTAGTCTAACTTGGTACAGAGCTTGACTCATTCAAAGATACTTATTTAGGTAATGCCTCTGGCCGTGTTGAGCTGGTATGGAGCGCCGATAACGGACGTCTTCCTCCGACGATGCCGTGTGTTCTTACCTAATTGTTCTTACCTAATTGTATCTTTACAGGAATGAGTCAAGCTCGTACTGTCCCGTGTCTTAAACCATATTTATCATACATATCCTTAAATTTGTGAATTGTTTTGGCACACACTATTTCATTCGGTAGTGCATTCCATTGATCAATTGCTCTGTTTGGGAAACTGAATTTCCTTACGTCTTTATCACCTCTCTTCTTATGCGGTTTTTTGCAGTGTCCTGTTGCTGATGCCTCTCCATATGTTAAGTAATCATTTATGTCTATTTTCTCCTTTCCTGATATGCATTCATATAGCATTATCATGTCACCTCTTTTCCTTCTCTCCTGTAGTGTTGGTAGATTCAGTTTATTTAGTCTTTTTTCGTAGCTTAGGTCCCTTAAGCTTGGTATCCATCTTGTAGCGGCCCTTTGAACTTTTTCAATCTTGTCTATATGCTTTTTGAGATGAGGACTCCAGACTACTGATGCATATTCCAGGGTTGGTCTAATGAATGATGTTATTATCCTTCTTAGCATGTCTTCATTTATGTATGTGAATGCTATTCTCATATTTGCAAGCAGTGTATACATGTTCCGTACCTTCTCGCTGATGTGGTCAGCCAGAGATAGTCTGTTATTGATAATCACACCTAGGTCTTTCTCTCTTTCTGATGTATATAGGGTTTTAGTTCCTAACTTATAATCCCAATCAGGTCTTTTTCCACTTTTACCAAACTTGATTACATGACACTTGTCCACATTGAATTCCATTTGCCATGTACTACTCCATTCATGAAATTTATTTAATTCTTCTTGTAGCTCTTTAC
Source organism: Coenobita brevimanus (assembly GCF_032717465.1). NCBI lineage: Eukaryota > Metazoa > Arthropoda > Malacostraca > Decapoda > Coenobitidae > Coenobita > Coenobita brevimanus. The sequence goes on from NC_137046.1 coordinate 30,306,251, forward strand.
AAGAGTCTGTGTCAGTAATTCTCCTTTGTATTTTTGCATCATCTGCAAACATATTCAGATAGCTCTCATTTCCAGTGTTACTGTTTATATCATTTATATACACTAAAAACATGATTGGTGCCAGCACTGAACCCTGTGGTACTCCACTAGTCACTTCTTTCCATGATGAGTAGTTTCCTCTTAGTACTGTCCTCATTTCTCTTTTTATGAGAAAGTCTTGCATCCAACAAAACAGTTTGCCTCGAATTCCTCCTTGATGGTACAGCTTCCATAAAAGTCTTTGGTGTGGTACTGTGTCAAAAGCTTTCTTGAAATCTAAATAGATACTGTCCACCCATCCTTCCCTTTCCTGTATTGTGTTTGTTACTCTGTCATAGTAGCTTAACAGATGAGTAACACATGATTTTCCTTTTCTGAAACCAAACTGTCTTTCTGTTATTATACTGTGTTCTTCTAGATGATTTACCAAAGCTTTTCTTATAAGTTTTTCTAATACCTTGCTTACAACAATGGTTAGTGATACTGGTCGGTAGTTGAGTGGATTTTGTCTATTTCCTTTCTTGAATAAGGGGACAATATTTGCTTTTTTCCAAATATCTGGTAGTTTACCTTGACTCAAGGATTTCTTGAAAATTAAAAATAATGGTTTACATAACTCCTTTGCACATTCTCGTAATACCCAACATGAAATTTCATCAGGACCACTTGCTTTTCCTCTGTCTGATCTACTTAACTCCTCCTGTATTACTTTTTCTGCTATTTGTATATCTGGTAGTATGTGTGGACATGCGTGTTCCACATAGTCCCTCTCAAAATTTTTTTCTTCTGTAAAAACTAATTGGAAATTCTTATTTAGTGCTTCACAAATATCTTTCTCTTGTGTATAAGTGATTCCCTCGTCCGTACTGGATTGTATTATATCTTTTACTTTAGTTTTGCTTCTGATATAGCTGTAAAACAGCATTGGTTGATCACTACTTTTATTTATTATATCCTCCTCAAACTGTTTTTGGGCTTCCCTCCTTAGTCTTGTATAGTCGTTTCTTGCCTGTTTGTAATTATTGTACGCCCTTTCACTATTGTGTCTTCTGTATCTATTCCACAACAAATCTCTTCTTTCTTTTGATTTTTTACATTCTGCATTGAACCATTTCTGTATTTTCTTATCTGCTTCTTTGTGCTGTGGGATGTACTTCTGGACTCCTATTTCATAAAATTCACAGAATTTTTTATATACAGCATTTAAATCTTGTCCTCTAAGCTCATTTTCCCAATCAACTTCTAAGAAATACTTCTTTAGGTCTTGATAATTTCCCTTTTTATAGTTTAGGCTCTTTTTGTAACTATCATTGCTGTTTACTATGTCATATGCTATCCTGAAGTTATAGTTTAGTACTGCATGATCGCTTTTGCCGAGTGGAGGGTGATATATTAAACTGTCAATATCATTTTCTTGCCTTCTAAATATTAGATCTAGCACTGAAGGTATATCAAGTCCTCTTTTTCTGGTGGTTTCCCTCACATGTTGCGTTAAGAAAAACTCTTGTACGAGATCCAGGAGCTTTTGGTCCCAACAGCTTTCTTGGCTATTTATATCTAGAGTATTCCAATTTATATTTGTATTTAAATCCCCAGTTAGTATAATTCTTTCCGATTTCTCTTCCATTTTATGTAGCAATGATCTTACACTCTGAATTGTACTCTCTGCCAGGTCCTCATATTCGTCTCTTTCCCATGTGTTTGATCTGGGTGGCATATACAAATTGGCTACAATTACTTTACCTTCAGATGTGTCGATCTCTACTGCAATCAGTTCTACTTGTGATGGTATATCTAGTTTTATTTCCTTGACTTTTAGATTTTTCTTAGTTAATATAATTCCTCCTCCTTTTTTTAAATATCTGTCTCTTCTCCATATATTGTATTCCTCTAAGTTTAGTATGTCATTTGATATCCTTGGTATTAATTTTGTTTCAGTTAGGCATATTATTTGTCGTTCATTTTCTCTGACATAATCATTCATCTCTAGTAATTTAGATACCATTCCATTCACATTTGAGTACATCAACTTTATCATCTTGTTTATATACTTGTCCTGACATGGTTCTACTACCTTCCTCCTTTTTCTTCCATCCTGTTTGTGTACCACTTTCGTACCTGCAATCCTATTACTTTGTAAAAAAATTTCTTCTTGTCCTCTTCTGATCTTCCCTCATTTTTTGTTTTTGCTTCCTCCCTTTTCTCTCTCAGTAATTCCATTTCCTCTTGTGTTAGACATCATTTTATCCATACATTTTTGAACTCCTCTTTTTCCATAAGATTCTTTGCATTTTTTAGTATCTCTTCCACAGTGTTTACACTCTGGAAAGTCACCTTTAGAGGTCTTGTCTTGCTTTTCTCGTATTTCCCTAACCTTTTGTGTTCCTCTATGTCTTTACTACAGATTTCCTCTGATACTTCTTTCAGTAAGCTCATTACATTTGCCATCTCCTTTTTGTCTCTTGTGATCTTGTTTTTAACTTCATCCTCTTCTATACCAGTGATTACTATTGATTTGTTTATCTCTACTGAATCTCTGACTAACTTTGGATTGTTTTGGATTATTCTTTTCACCTCCTTTTTAAGGCTTTTTTCCTCCACCCTTGTTTCTAAGTCTTTCTTTACTTTCACCATTTCTGCATACGTGGTTTCTACATCATTTTTGTAGCTTTGCACAGCTTCATTTACTTGTGTTATCTTCTCCTCAATATCACTGCTCTGGTCAATAAGACTGCTAACTTGCCTAATTGTCTCTGTGTCATTTTTTAACTCTTCCATAACACTCTCGTGATTGACTACTGTACTTGCCATTTCACTAATTTTCTTCCTAAGTGTACTCACTACTCAGTTCCACGGTTAGTTCACTGATGGTTGTGTCTTTCTTATTGGCCTCCCTTCCTAGTTTTTCTATTTCTTCCTTTTGCAAGTGCATCTGCTTCTTTATTTCATCAATTTCATTTTTGAAAGCCATTTCTAGTTTGTTTACACGTTCAACCAGTCTATTGTGAGTCTCTACTTCAAACAGTTCTTGGTAGAAATCATCATTTTGCTTTTTACCTTTATCCCTTTTCTTTTCCAAATTTGTTTTACTGAAGTATGTATCCATTTTGCAATACTTAAAGTGCAAAGCATATACTTACAGTCTCCGTCTTGTTGTAAACAAACCTCAGAGATGACTCAGCGTATTCTTTCGTCTTGGTTCTATTTCCTGTTTTTACAAGTCTTGTTGAAACTTATTATTTTTTTTCCTTTTTACAATGAACAATCATTTAGTCTAACATGGTACTGAGCTTGACTCATACAAAGATACTATTTAGGTAATGCCACTGGCCGTGATTGGTACGGAGCGCCGGTGTCACACGTCCACCTAGCTTGAATCCCTGTGTGTGTGTGTGTGTGTATTTCATCTTTTCGAGTGCTTTTATTCTCGTTGTCGTCCGGCGGCATATGACCCTGGTTGTTGTATCGCCAGATTATATTGTATATACTTATTCAGTTCAATTTACCCTACCCTACTCTTCTCAACCCTACACTAGCCTACCTCAGCCTACCCTACCCTACCCTGCCATTGCCGACCCAACTCTACCCTACTTTAACCTACCCTCCCCTGTACAGCCCTTTCACCACTACATTACTTTTCCTGTTTTCTTCTCTCTACCTTCGGATGATTTTCTTCACCTCTACAGTAGAGAGAAATTTCGAACTGGAAGGGTTAAATACTGCCATCATCAACCCCATCTCTATCAGGGGATCTCCTAAGCTGAATAAAATCATGTGGTCAGCTAGGACAATGTAAAAAAGTTGTTCTCGGCTTGAAAGATTAAATGATTCTGTCCCGTCATCCTAAGAGGGTTTTCTGAAGCTGTAGGATATCGTCAGAAGCTAGCAAAGAGTAAAAGTGACATCCGCAAACCGAGAGCTCTACGTCCAGCGCTCCGCGGTTCAAGTCCCAGAGGTGGACAGATGTTTTGACATGTAGATGTTACCAGGGCGTAGCTTGGTGGCCTACCCTTTAATATTCTGGACTAATGGTGGTCTAGCCTCGTGCCCCTGCGCTCCACCTCGTAAAAAAAAAAAAAAAAAAAAAAGGAAAGCCAAGGGTCATGAATGAACTAAAAAGGACTGAACTAAGCGGAGAAGAACAAAAATCGTAGAGAAGATCGCCCCAAATTTGATGAGACAGTGTAGTAGTGAAATAGGCGTTGGATATGACGGAACTAAACGGCAGTTATACCCACCTTTCTTCTGTACCCTACACTACCCTGATTCAGCCTACCCTACCCTACCCAGCCCTACCCTACCCAGTCCACCACCACCCAGCCCTATCTTACCCTGCCATAACCTATCCTACCCTACCAAACGCAACTCGACCCATCCCTACCCCATACTGCCAAAACCAACCCAACCTTACCCCACCCTGTCAAGACCGACACAATCCTACCCCACCCTGCCAAAACCAACCCAGTTCTACTCCACCCTGCCAAACCCGACCAATCTTACCCCACCCTGCCAAAAACCGACCCAATCTTACCCCACCCTGCCAAAACCGACCCCATCCTACTTCACCCGGCCAAAACCGACCCAATCCTACCCTACCCTGCCATAACCGATCCATCCCTACCCTACTTTGCCAAAACCAACCCAATTCTACCCCACCTTGCCAAATGCGACCCAATCCTTGCCCACCCTGCCAAAACCGACCCACACCTACCCTACCCTGTCCAAACCGACCCAATCCTACCTCACCCTTCCAAAACCGACCCAATCGTACCCCACCCTGCCAAAACCGATCCAATCCTACCCCACTCTACCAAAACCGAGCAAACCCTACCCCACCCTACCAAAACCAACTCAATTCTACTCCACTCTGCCAAAACTGACCTAATCATACCCCACCCTGCCAAAACCGACCCAACCCTGCCCCACCCTGCCAAAACCAACCGTAACCTAACCTATACTCTGCCAAAACCGACCCAACCCTTCCCCACCCTGACAAAACCGACCCATACCTATCCCACCCAGCCAAAACTGAGCCATTCCTATCCCACCCTGCCAACTCTGACCCAATCCTACCCCACCCTGCCAAAACCGACCCAATCCTACCCCACCCTGCCAAAACCGACCCAATCCTACCCCACCCTGCCAAAACCGACCCAATCCTACCCCACCCTGCCAAAACCGACCCGATCTTACCCCACCCTGCCATATCCGACCCAATCCTACCCCATCCTGCCAAAACCGACCCGATCTTACCCCACCCTACCAAGACCGACCCATTCCTACCCCACCTTGCCAAGACCGACCCGTCCCTACCCCACCCTGCCAAGACCGACCCGTCCCTTCCCCACCCTGCCAAGACCGACCCATCCCTACTCCCACCCTGCCATCACTGACCCATCCCTACCCCACCCTGCCATAACCGACCCATTCCTACCCCACCCTGCAAAAACCTTCCAAGTCCTACCCCACCCTGCCAAAACTATCCCAGTCCTACACCACCCTGCCAAAACCGACCCAACCCTACCCCACCCTGGCACAACCGACCCAACCCTACCCTGCCCTAACCAAACCAATTTTATCTAACTCATTTTTCACTCTAACACTTTCTTCACTTTTCTTCATTCTTTCTCCAGATTTTCTTCAGCTCTGGAGAGGAATTTTGAATTTGAGGGGTTAGATACAGCCAGCATCAACCCCTTCTCTGTCAGGGGATCTCCTAAGTTGAATAAAATCGTGCGGTCAGCTAGGACAAAGTAAATAAATCGTTCTTGGTCTGAAGGGTTAAATGATTCTGTCCCGTCATCCTAAGAGGGTTTTCTGAAGCTGTAGGATATCGTCAGAAGCTAGCAAAGTGTAAAAGTGATATCCGCAGACCAGGAGCTCTCGTCCAGCACTCCGCAGTTCAAGTCCCAGAGGTGGACAGATGTTTTGACCTGTAGACGTTACCAGGGCGTAGTTTGGTGGCCTACCCTTATATATTCTGGACTAATGGTGATCAAGCCTCGTACACCTGCGCTCCACCACATAAAAAAAATAAAAATAAAAAGGGAAAGCTAAGGGTCATGAATGAACTAAAGGACTGAACTAAGCGGGGAAGAACAAAAATCGTAGAGAAGATCGCCCCAAATCTGATGAGACAGTGTAGTATAACTGAGTGAAATAGGCGTTGGATATGACGAAACTATTATGATTTGTAATTATAATATGGAGTCCTAACACCCTGTCCAAACCGACCCAATCCTACCTCACCCTGACAAAACTGACCCAGTCCTACCCCCACCCTACCAAAACCGACCCAACCCTACCCCACCCTGCCAAAACCGACCCAATCCTACCCCACCCTGCCAAAACCGACCCGATCTTACCCCACACTGCCATATCCGACCCAATCCTACCCCATCCTGCCAAAACCGACCCGATCTTACCCCACCCTACCAAGACCGACCCATTCCTACCCCACCTTGCCAAGACCGACCCGTCCCTACCCCACCCTGCCAAGACCGACCCGTCCCTTCCCCACCCTGCCAAGACCGACCCATCCCTACCCCACCCTGCCATAACTGACCCATCCCTACCCCACCCTGCCATAACCGACCCAATCCTACCCCACCCTGCAAAAACCATCCAAGTCCTACCCCACCCTGCCAAAACTAACCCAGTCCCTACCTCACCCTGCCAACACCGACCCAACCCTACCCCACCCTGCCAAAACCAACCAAAACCTATTCTATACTCTGTCAAAACCGACACAGTCCTACCTCACCCTGACAAAACTGACCCAGTCCTACCCCACCCTGCCAAAGCCGATCCAACCCTACCCCACCCTGCCAAAACCGACCCAACCGTAAAACCACCTGCCCTATAAAAACTCTTTCCTAACCCTCCCGGCCAAAACCGACCCAATGCTACCCCACCCTGCCAAAACCGAACCATTCCTACCACACCCTGCCATAACCGACCCAGTCCTACCCCACCCTGCCAAAACCGGCCCAATCCTATGCCGTCCTGCCAAAACTAACCCAACCTTACCCCCACCCTGCCATAACCGACCCAACACTACCCCACCCTGCGACAACCGTCCCATCCCTACCCTACCTTAACCAAACCAGTCTTATCTAACTCATTGTCCACATTAACACTTTTTTCCATTTTCATCTTTCTTCCTCCAGACGATTTTCTTCAACTCTGGAGAGAAATTTCGTACTGGAGGGGTTAGATACAGTCACCATCAACCCCTAAACTACGAGGATCTCCTAAGCTGAAAAAAATCGTCCGGTTACCTAGAACAAAGTAACTAAATCATTCTCTGTCTGAAGGGGTTATTGTGTCTGTCCCATCATCCCGAGAGGGTTTCTTTAAGTTCCAGGAAATCGTCTAAAGGTAGCAAAGTGTAAACATGACGTCAGCACTTGTTCTAGGCGCCACAGATCGAGTCCCGGAGGTGAACAAAGGTTTTTATATCATATAGACGTTTTATATTTTATATTGCAACTTTCAGAGGCATTTACTCAGCTTTAGGAGTCTTATGGATAGGCTCAATCAAACGTATCGAACCTCCTATGTTAGAAAAAATAGCTTACAGAAATGCGTCCTCGTACTGAAGGGGCGGAATGGACAGATCGAGTGACTAAGATATTGAATGATGTATATGACTGGTTTTGTTGTTATTTCTATTAATATTATAATTATTATTATTTCAGGGAAATGTCCCAGGCTTCTAGACTGGCTGACTAGCGAATATTATTAAGTCTCCCGTGGCTCCGTGCTCCTTCCACTCAAGTGCCTGCACTTCACGCATTCCACGCACAAGATGGCGCCACCGCTGCATTCCTCAACGAAGACGAGAGGTCAAGAGGACGACACTTGTTTTTTTGTTTGTTTGTTTACTGTAATTGCTTAAAGTTGTGATCCCTCCAACTTGAATGCTCAGTTGTAACTATAGATAACTAGAATACGATGCTAGTCACTAAGAAGGGCTATGAAAAGATACAGAGCTCGTAGTATTTTTTTATTTTAACTAAGATACATGAAATAAGCTGCAAAAATACGAAAATGCGAGCTTACTTAATGTAAATGAATTATAGTACGTTCAAGATGGAGGGAAGGCATTTTGTATTTTGTTTGTGATGTTATATTGTCTCCCAGGATCCTAGGATCCTCTCTCGGCTGAACTAAATTGTCTGGCGTCAGCTGGAACATGATGCTAGAGTTATGTCGGTCGTGAGGGGGTTAATGGTGACGGTATTGACACTGTCAGGCTCCTATAACTCACTCAGTCGAAAAAAATCGTCTGAGTCAGCTGAAATAGGGTACTAGAGTTGTCCCGGGCATCACTCAGGGGGTTAAGATTCGTAACCCTCTGGTGCTTGGGACAACTCTAGTATTCCATTCCAGCTGACAGACGATTTTGTTCGGCTGAGTGAGTCATAGGAGCCCGACAGTTACTACACTGTCACCATTAACCCCCACATGACTGGCATAACTCTGGTATATCATGTTCCAGCTGACGACAGACAATTTGGTTCAGCCGAATGGGTCTGGGGGGCACTAAATGAAAATATCCAAAAAATATTAAAAGGGGGGCTATATCAATTTTGCCACAGGGGGTATACCAAAATTGGACTTTTTAATAAAACCCCCTCCTCTCTCACTCCCTGTGTTTTGTATATACCCCTTTCTGTCTGCCTGTGGTGTGTCTCACCCTCTCTGTGTGTGTGTGTGGTGTGTCTACTGTGTGAGGGTGGCTGTGGCTATGTACGTGTCTTGGTGTGTGTGTGTCTTGATGTGTGTAGTAGTGTGTGTGTGTAAGTGTCTAGGTGTGCGTGACTTGGTGTGTATAGTAGTGTGAATGTGTGTCTTGATGTGTGTATGTATGTAGTAGTAGTAGTGTGTGCAAGTGTCTAGGAGCTGAAGTGTAAGTATGGGGCCTTGTGGTTTTAAGGAAAGCCTGCTACGCAAACTTCCCTCAGCCACATTTTAAAGAAACCTCTATCACACCGGGACTTGAACCCAGGTCCTCCTGATCAGCAGGCCAGCATCATACTGACCATGCCATCGCGCCCCCATAAGGATTCCGGCTAAAACTTCTACTGTATTTTATTTCTTTACGTTACAAAAAATGGGAAATTGAACTATCATGCACAGACTAAACTAAATTGTCATGTACCTATTAATGTCGCTTTAGGAGGAGATATTTCGAAATTTCCTGAGCTACTTGGAATACCTAAGCCTGCAGTTTAATGCTAATCATGAACAAGTGCTATGGAAAGAATATAGAGCAGTTGCTACTTATATAAAGGGAGAAAGTAAAAACTGGAACTTAGTCTGCTATCGAACAGCAGGACTTAAACGATTAACCATATATTACATAAACTTAACACACTGAGTGACACAGAAACTAAACATATGATACAAATTCTTTAATGAAACTTATAATGAGAGTACAAATGACAAAATATACACTGCACAGGAAGACAGTACAGTACTCTGTGGGCATACCTTCGTGAGAACTCAGAATGAAAGCCTATCTGTTGTACCGATTTATAAACGGAAGAGATGAATCGCTAAATTTGATCCACAGCAAAAAAAAAAAAAAAAAAAAAATAATAATAATAATAATGAATACATAACACAATAAAGACAAACCATATAGACTACATGTCCACCCTAAACTGACAAAAACCTGGCATCTCTCCACCTTGAATGCTGAGCTGTTTCTAGAGATAAAGACTAGATTATCGTGCAAATCACAATGAAGATCTATGGGGAGGATGCAAAACCATAATACTGTCTTATTCTGCCGCTTAGATACAGGAACTAAGCAGCAGAAAGACTAAAATTTGTCAAGGTGAGCCAACTACAATGACACAGATGAAGTCTGAGATTATATAATGTGTAATCATGAACTGATTGCATCATTCAGTAAAGATTACAAAAGGAAAAGCTATCAAATCTGAAAATGTAAGTACTATACAAGATATGATTAACCTTGTACATCCATATTCTGAGATATGCTTCCTATATCATAGCCTACACACAAATTCATCCCCCTCAACAGTAATGGTATATTCCTGCTGTCTCCTGACTTTCAATCAACTTATGAAACCTCTCTCCTAATTACAGTACAGTAATATGTTAATGAAGGCTGCTAGTAATTACCTTCAGTATGATAATTATTTAAAGATAGCAGCAATGGCTAATGAAGGATGTAAGGTATGAAGTCCTTCCAGTTCAATATACTATATCTCCAATCAGGCTTTATCCAGTGTCTCTCCTTACACATGTTAAAGAATGTCATATGGGACTCTAAGTTTGAAAAGTCTCTCCTTATGCTGATTAACATAGTTTAAAGGTAACAAGAATGGCTTAATGAAGCCTGTCCCTAACCCCTTCAGTCCAAAAGCTCTCCTCTATCAACCTTTAATTACTTTCCTACTGAACAGGTCTTCCTGAAGGTTGTAATGTGACCCTTCCAGTTTGAAAAGTCTTACCCAAGCTGAATAACAGTCTTAAATTAGCAAGAATAAAGGCTAATCCTTGGAGCAGTTTGTGCCCTGTAATCCAAAAGATGTAGTTATATTCTCATTTTACTATCTATTTCCTACCACCAGACCATCATATCTAACTTGAGACAGACATATAGTACTGTATTAAAGGGATTAATGGAGGAAGAACAGGACTGAAGAGTATTGTATTGGTGCTGTAATAAGAAGGGGGTAGACTGAATGACAAGGCATGTTGAAAGGATGGAGGATGGCAACTGGACACAGAAAATGGCTTTGGAACAAGGTCATAGAATGTGACATCAGGGATAGGAGGCTGATCAAGCAGAGGTTGCAAGAGGACTAATCCCAACCAGCTAGGTCCAATGGACTACATAGCTCTGAAGGGGCAAGGAGAGACCTCGTATACCGCCTACCCTGGTGGGGGCTCGAACTGTCAACTTTATGGTTGTGAAGAGCAAAGCGCTGCTACTGAGCTACTGCAATCGAGCAGCATGGAAAGTCGCCATTAGGTGACCAAAAGCCAATGCATACAAGCATGTTGGAACCTTCATAAATGATACGATATAACCCTCTCCAGTTCAAAGTCTCTCCCATGCTGAATATCATCTGAAGGAAGCATGAATAAAATCAGTTCATCTTTCAAGTGTGTGGTTAAAACTGGAAATCCATCCATCCATCCATCATCCAATCCTACGTTGTCCCATGAGGCGCGTAGGAGCCCGGGGGCAAGGCAGTTGGTCCTGACATTTAAGATGAGAGTGACCAACCTCACTCATCCCTGAGTGGCATTACGTGAGCAATAAACCCCTAATCATCCCTTGGATATGAACTCTTCACCGGCTCAATCCGACTGGAGCACAATAATTACCCACTAAACCACCTTGTAGGCGCCAAAATTTGGTTATATGGTTACCACCCAGTGTAGGGTAAATGGGTTTCCTGGTGTACAGGAAACCATTTTGGCTTGTCACAGTGTAAAGCTTCACCCACAGGCAGGAAGGAAGAGGAAAGAATGAAGGAATGCAAGACAGAAGTGGGAGTGTAAAGTCACCCGTGAGGCAGAAAGACGAGGAATGAAATGAAGGGGAAAAAACTGAAATAAAATACTTAATCCATGGGTCTTTGCATCTGGTATTGTATTTTAATCCTGTTAATTCTAAGTTATATCATTCAGCTTAGGAAAGAGTACATGAACTGGAGTGGCTAAAGCCTTGATCAACTTCTTTACTACTGTACTTGGAGACTCTTCCAAAGGAGATTAAACTTGCTTACTGGCCTGAGAGATCTCCAACCCTTTCAGATTAGTTGATGGCAAGTGTGGCAAGACTGCACAGATGATAAGACTAGTAACCAAGGAGATGTCATATGAAGAGAGAGAGTCTGAAGGGAACTCCTAAGGTGATCAAAATTGCCTACAGAGCATTAATTCTATCCTAACATAAATTCCTAATCTCTTGTAATTGAGCTGATGGCCAATTGTTGTTAGACTGGGTGTCAGTATGAATGGTAACCCAGAAGACTTACTCCTTCCTTACAACTATGACTCATTCTAAGCAAGCACAAACTGGTATTTGAATTGTATGAGTGACCCAGGTCCCTCATATTAAAACAAGTTATGTAATTACAACCGTCTGAATGTATATGTGTGGGCTATTTCACTAACCATGATGTACTGTTGATAGTCCTTTATATTTTTTCATTTTCATTTATTTATTTTTTCTTACCTGTTGCTGAATCATACCTCACCCTTCTCTTTGTATTGAGAATTAGGTTCTGGCTGATGCTGGAGAGGGATGCCTTCACATGGTGGCACCAATAGCACCAGGCAATAGAGCTGGCTATATTTCTAACAATAAAACTGTCTTCTCTCCATCTCGACTATTGAGCCAGAAGGGTCATATCAACCACACCTACGCTTTGAGGTAAAAACAGGGTGAATTTCCATGAATATTAGTAACTCAGACAGTACTATGATTATCTTATTAAATTCCGCTGGAAGTTTTATGCAGGGGTTCATTGGCAAATTTTTGAGGTGCAAGATTTTCAGGAAAAATGATGGCCAATATCATATTTAATCTACCATTATTAAATTATGCCATGGCCCAGAAAAAAATGAACTACATAACAAACTCCAATCGCCAAGTAATACAAGGCCATGACACTGAATTATGCATAATGGAAATGGCATCAAGAAGAAATGGCAATAAAAAAGGAAACAGCAGCATGAATAAATCTTACATAAAAGACATTACTAAAATACATTAAAAATGAACAGTAAGTGAAATTTACAGTCAGGAGGAGTAGGAATGATTGCCTCAAAAATGTCAAAACTTCTGAAAACTGGATATAGCTACATAATACAGTAATTCTGAAGGGCTTACGAGAAAAATTCTCTTGTGGCCACAGGGGAACGGGGTACAAAAGAGTAATTGATTATTTGAACTCCTTCAGTATGATGGGACCCTCACTCTGATGGGTCAAGTCTCAAAGCCAATGCCTGGCAGATCTGATCTTCTGAATCACAGTGGCTTAATGAACTCTACTTGATTTAATATAATAGAATTAATATACTCATTCTAACTTATTTGATTTAACCTACAACACTCAACTTACTGTACTTAGCTTAACCTACTAGATTTAACTACTACATATAACATTTAATTTAACCAGCTCAATATTACCTCAGTTTAACCAATTCCAACTTACTTTTAATTCTTATGGGGTACATGGGGTTAAGGGCTATAAATCTTATGAGGGATTCACAACGGACTTAGGGATCAATTTCATCTCATAACTAAGGCAGACATGGGTTAAAGTCAGTTCTCTCTCCTCCCCTCATCCAAACTTGAAAAAAAGAAATCACAGCTATGGCAGAAAACTGATCATAAATCCATCTGAAAGTATATACTGTACAATTTTTTAATACTGTCTCATACATTTAGCCAGTCCTCTCATAAGTCAGGGATCATGCTAAATTATCAGAACTTTTCCCATATCAGGCAGCAATGTTTGAAAATATTACAAACTTTTCCATTCAAATTAACAAATCCAGCCTATCCCTAATGAACAGATTTTAGTTTTGTACAAGAGATATACATGTATAGCAGTCTTATCAAGTACTCTGACAACTGTGTAACTGTGGCTGAGGTCTCCATCTGAGATTGTTGTGCAAGGCCAGGTACCAGGATTCTGTTCCCACACCACTCACATGGTAGCACCTACCAGGGACAATGTTTCCAACCATCTACCACCTAACGAACTACCAAGTGGATGTCTACTGGAGACGGAACTATTATTCAAGCATTCAAAATCTTAGCTTCAATTCTTACAGTACAAAAACCTATAACTAAGACCTAACTGAACAACACTTATTAACTATCAACATCATGCCCAGTACAATGGGACAATCATTCAAGCATCTAAACTCCTAACTTCACCATACAATGCAAAAACCTAAACTCAACCTAACCCCTTCACCATCAGGCTATTCTTCTAAGATGAATTAAATAGTTTGGAAGCAATAAGAAAAAATAGAATAGTAAATTTTACAAATGAATATACCTTTCAAGTACAGTATAAAGGCTGTGGAGATTTCCTAACACCTCTTCTTTAGCAATTTATTCTATACACCTTAACACCCTCTTAAATTAGTTGATAAATTTTATGTGGAAAAAAAAAATATAAAAAATATACATAAGAATGTTTATACGTACTGTACTGTGCTAGCAATATGTAAAGTAAATGAGTAAAGAAGAGGTGCCAAGAAATCTCATATGCACTAGTGTCCCCCAGTGCACTGAATTAGTTGAAGAACATGGTGCAAACAGCCTAACTGCTTATTTACACATACAAATATTCATCATAACATATTCTAACATTATAATACACTACAACTGCAGACATGATATTTTTATACCAGTAATGTGATCCTTCCAGGGATGAGAGACTGAAATAGGGAGGCTTCCAGAAATTGAGGAAGTGTGGAGAGCCACCAGTATTAATTGGCCAAGGACAATGCATGCAAGCATGTTGTAGCCTTAATATATGATATGAAAGGACCAGGCGCCTGGTGGTTTTAGTGGTTAATTATTGTGCTCCAGTCGGATTGAGCCAGTGAAGGTTTATATCCTAGGGGTGGTTGGGGTTGATTGCTCATGTAATGCCACTCCAGGGATGAGTGAGGCTGGTCACTCTCATCTTAAATGTCGGTACCAACTGCCTAGCCCCGGGCTCCCTATGCTCCTGATTGGACAATGTAGGATTGGATGATAGATGGATGGATGAAAGGACTTTGGGCTATGTTTGGTGTCCACTGTTTAGTAACTCTGCAAAGTGTATTCTGATCATTACTTGTTCGCTTTAACACTGTAAGTCTGCCCAAGGAGTCTTTCGTACTGTACACATGGTGCTAAGAGGGACTCCTTCGTGTGAGTGGGACTGATATAATCATGTGGCTTAACGCTACAGTACAAGGTAATACAAAATTATGTCCCTCACCACCCTCTTTTTTCCCACAGACCAGTTTTGGCAATTCAGCAGTCCACCAAATTCACATTCAGATAAGCCTACGGTTACTACTGCTGGTTCAGTACAACCTGCCAAATCCGAACATCCAATTTCCAAAATATTTTTTCATGATATAGAGGGTTGTTGATATCATATCCTCACACATTCAAGGTATAACTGAAGACTGAGTTCTTTTGTGGACATGTTTAAGAGCAGATAATAAGTTACTAATGCAAGTGCTTCCAGTTTACTTATTGTTCTCAATTGCCTTGACTACATTATTTGTTTCTACAAGTTCATTTCTCACAGCTGCCATTATGATTCCAACTTTCCAAAATGTTCCATTTTGCATAAAGCCTCTTTGGACCTAGGCATTTTGGATCTGAAAGGTTGTACTGTACACCTACTACTACTATTCTTCTTAGATGGATACAATAGTTTACATATCTGTTATCAGTATCATAAAAAAAATACAATCTCATCATACTTCTTTCACGGTGTAGGATCCTGTGGCTAGGCTAACTTCTAGTCCAATACATGTAAGGGTAGATTACCTGTTTACATCCCTTGGTGGTGGTAAAAAAAAAAAAAAAAAAAAAAAAAAAAAAATCCAGTTGCTTCTCGGGGGACAAAGCCATGCACGGATGTCATTCTGACTGGACGTTCTAACCCCTAGATGTCCTTTTCTTCCGGCCGCATGCCCTTACTGGCACCAA